>NC_079196.1:223230969-223235969 GCF_029499605.1 Hyla sarda | reverse complement strand
CAGTTACCATATATGAACACTCCATATATACACAGTTACCATATATGAGCACTCCATATATAGACAGTTACCATATATGAGCACTCCATATATAGACAGTTACCATATATGAACACTCCATATATAGACAGTTACCATATATGAGCACTCCATATATAGACAGTTACCATATATGAGCACTCCATATATAGACAGTCACCATATATGAGCACTCCATATATATATATACAGTTACCATATATGAACACTCCATATATATATATATATATAGACAGTTACCATATATGAGCACTCCATATATATATACAGTTACCATATATGAGCACTCCATATATAGACAGTTACCATATATGAACACTCCATATATATACAGTTACCATATATGAGCACTCCATATATAGACAGTTACCATATATGAACACTCCGTATATATACAGTCACCATATATGAACACTCCATATATAGACAGTTACCATATATGAACACTCCATATATAGACAGTTACCATATATGAACACTCCATATATAGACAGTTACCATATATGAACACTCCATATATAGACAGTTACCATATATGAGCACTCCGTATATATACAGTCACCATATATGAGCACTCCGTATATATACAGTCACCATATATGAGCACTCCATATATATATAGACAGTTACCATATATGAGCACTCCATATATAGACAGTTACCATATATGAACACTCCATATATATATATACAGTTACCATATATGAACACTCCATATATAGACAGTTACCATATATGAACACTCCATATATAGACAGTTACCATATATGAGCACTCCGTATATATACAGTCACCATATATGAGCACTCCGTATATATACAGTCACCATATATGAGCACTCCATATATATATATAGACAGTTACCATATATGAGCACTCCATATATAGACAGTTACCATATATGAGCACTCCATATATATATATATACAGTTACCATATATGAGCACATACACATATATATATATATATACACACACACACACACACAGTTAAAAAGAGGGCAAAACCCGGATTTAAACAAACATTTGTTTATTGCGGATTACAACACAAGAGACTGGAATGCGCTAGCTATTTCTTTGCGAGGGTTAGGGATATACTGCATGTAGCATCCGCATTTCCAACATCCTAATTTCATGATTACGTGGGCTGGGACCCCGTGCTTAGAATTGGCTGTAGCTGCGCCAATACGGAAGGAGTGACCGGATAATGAAGTCGGGACTCCTCCCAGCGACCTGACCGAAATGCGTAAATGTTTGATGAACTGAGAAGTAGTTAGCGGGTTGGACCTGAAATGGAGTAAAAGGTCGTCAGCTGATAGGTTACACAGGCATTCAACAATTCACGGAGGACTGTGGCAGGACACCCTTTGTGCACGGTGGGGAAAACCGAACAACCACAGTTTGACCCGGTGACGAGGTCTTGGTCTGACTTGGGGACAGCTGGAAATGATCAGAGACATGTGACAGCTGACTGACCTTAGGATAGGGCGCGTTAATGGTCCGAGTTGTACACTCACCCGGTCTGAGAAACCCATAACAGGCAAGGTACATGGCCGCTTTTAATGTGAGGCCATCACGGATACCCAATGGTGTGGAGTCTAACAAGTCGGACAACTGCCTGAACACGTTGCCTGTGATTGGTTGTCTGACTGGGCTGCGAGGGACTTCCTTCTCAAGGATGCCCTTCAGAGCGGACTTCACCAAGCGAGAAGAGAGTATAGAGTAACTACGGGTATTGGTCAAGGATAAATGGTGTTGGATACCGGCTAGATAACTCTTAAAAGTATTGTGGGATAAATGCAGTGTGGAATGGCAAAACCCGACATATGCTAATAGGAAGGGAACTGAAATCTTGTCGCCCTCGGCGTGCTTGGATCTGGATTTGGAAAACGAGTTCCACGCCGTACCATAAATTTTTGCGTATTTGCGGACAAGGCATCTGCTGCAATATACTGAACTCCTTCAACGTGAGCACATGTGAAAGTAAATGTATGTAGTAGGGACAGCCAAACTAACCGTCTAGCCAAGCTCATTTATCTATAACATAGCTGACCGTCTAACACCAGGACAGAGAGAGAGTATCCGAAGACGTGACGGATGAGAATTGTATACGTGACTGGACCTAGACAAGTATGTGCCCGGTGACAAGAGCGAAACGTTATACAAGTACCTTAACAACCTAGAACACCCTGAAGAGCATCTTTAGGAACGAGACTACACGGAGAAAGGAGCGCATCGACAACGCAAGCAATCACAACCTGAAAGCGTATCAGGTTCATGAGGTGATTACTTGGACAACAATAATCAACTCTTTAAACTAGAACAGAGGGAAAGTATGCGAAGACGTGTCGGACGAGAATCGTATGCGTAACCGGGTCTAAACGAGTATGCGCCCGGTGACAAATGCGAAACGTTAAACGAGTACCATATCAACCTAGAACACCATGAAGTACATTTTTTGGACATGACTACACAGAGAAAGGAGCGCATCGACAACGCAAGCAATCACGACCTGAAAGCGTGTCAGGTTCATGAGGTGATTACTTGGACAACAATAAGAAACTCTTTAAACCAGGAGAGAGGGAAAGTATGCGAAGACGTGTCGGACGAGAATTATATGCGTAACTGAGTCTAGATAAGTGTGTGCCCAGTGGTAAGTGCAAAAGTTCATACGAGTACCATTACAACCCAAAACATCGTGAATTCCGTTTTTGAGAACGTGACTAAATCATAAAAGAGGTGCACCGACGACACAAGTAAACACAACCTGAAGACGTGTCAGGTTCATGAGGTGATTACTTGGATAATAAAACAAATCTTATCACCTACGTGTGGCGTTATTGCTGTTCTGAAGGCGTGTCAGTAACAACTGTGCAACGTACTCCCTGCAGGCGTGGGAGGCATGATGGGTATACATCACCTATGTGTGGCGTGTCAGTCATAACAATTATGCGACGTACCCTTTCTGTAACATGACAGGCTTAACAGGTAAATACCACCTATGCGTAGTGTCAGTGTCGTTCAGAAGGCATGTCAGTACCAACGATAATGAGACATACCCCGTCTGCAACGGTTTACTGGGTCAGCCCCGCCTGTGCGTCGTGTAATAGTCGTTCTGAATATGTGTCAGCAGCGACAACTGCTATGTATCACCCTGCCTATATAAAGATGCGTGCAGAACGACTACGTGTGAAACTGTCGTGAACCGCTATGCATGGCTGTACCACCAACTTGATGAATCTATACTCGGGCCAACCATAAACGCGTATAGACCACCAGTGAATGCCTGAAGCTAACCACGACCTGATGGCAGAGAATATGCCGGCAAGTAGTAACTATTATAACCACATACCTGCGTACAGGGCCACACCCCATGTGCTGTATGAGCATGTGCGCTGCACAAAACTGCGGGCGTACGAACTTCACAAATAGCGCAAGTGCATGTACAGAACACATGCCACGAGTGCACACGCAGCCTGATTCCCGCGTGCACCCGAGTAATATAACCCTCCAAACACGCGTGATACAGGTCCTGCGAGCGGGTGTGCAGCACGAACCTTATGAGTGCATGCTCAGTAGTAATTCTATGAGCGTGGGCCATGTAATACTATAAACGTGCGTACAGTGTGACTCGTATGAGCGTGTACAAAGTATGAATCCTATGAGTGTGTACAACATGACTCCTACAAGAGTGTGTAGTATGAACCCTGCAGGCGAGTACAAGCGTGTATACCACGTAAACCTACGAGCAAGTGTACAGAATGGATGCTACATTGGTATGCACCGCATGAACTTTATGAATTATGCAAGCGAGTGTACCGTATAAAAGCTACCGCGAATGTACTGCATAATCCTAACGCGTGTAAAGTAAGAATCCAACAAGCGTGTGTACAGTGTGTACTGTGTACAGCATGAATCTTATAAGTGTGTACGCAGCATAATGCTACAAGTATGTACAAGCGTGTGTATAGAGTAAATGCTACAAGCATGCACCCCCGAACTATGCGCAAGCGTGAGTGCAGTATGAATGCTACAAGCAAGCGTACAGCATGAAACCTAAGGGTGAATGTACAATATAATCCTACAAGCGAGTGTACAGTATGAACCCTAAGGGTGAATGTACAATATAATCCTACAAGCGAGTGTACAGTATGAAACCTGTAGGCAAGTAAACGGTATAAACACTACAAGTGTGTACTGTATGAATCATACAAGCGTGTGTGCAGTATAAACCTTACAAAGGGGGTGTACAGTATGACCCTAAAAGCGTGTGTACAGTATAAAACTACAAGTGCGTAGAGAACGAATGAACCCTATAAGCGTGTGTGGTGTATAAATGTTACCGGCATGAATCCTACCAACGTGTATGGGTACCAGGATGTGTACGGCATGAACCCTACGGCATGATTCCTATAAGTGAGAATCGTAGCTTCACAACAGCTGGAGGCACACCGCCCGGAAACACAGAAATATAAAATAAATGAAAAGTAAACTGTGAGGAAGTTAGTTTAAGAGACAAAGGTTGGAGGTGAGCGCAGCTGTTGGTGTAGCGTGCCTTAGACTGACCAGATTGGCAGCTGTGGGGGTGAAGCATAAGGCCACAGGGTGGAGCGGAGCGGTGAGACCGATTGAGTGTAAAGGTGTGCGAGTCTCAGTATACGGGAGACACATATAGATCCTCCCCGCAGCACAGAACTACAAAATGTGATAATGATATATATGTGCAGGAGGCTGTTCACATAGTGCGGTAATGTTATACATGTGCAGGAGACTGTTCACATAGTGCGGTAATGTTATACATGTGCAGGAGACTGATCACATAGTGCGGAAATGATAAAATATGCAGGAGACTGATCACATAGTGCAGTAATGATATACATGTGCAGGAGACTGATCATATAGTGCGGTAATGATATACATGTGCAGGAGACTGTTCACATAGTGCAGTAATGATATACATGT
>NC_079196.1:223130969-223225969 GCF_029499605.1 Hyla sarda | reverse complement strand
GTCAACTCCTTTTTACACAGAAGTCGCACAATTCTACAACCTTCCGGCGATCATCTGTTATTTCTGGGGGAAGCATCATGTAGCATCACAAGACGTCCATTCTAATGAAGGTCAATCATGTCAGTCAGGATCCTTGCAGAGCAGTACTTCTGGCTCATAAAGATGGTCCCTTATAATATCTATATTCACTTATATAGGGGTTCATGTCATCAGACAATCCTCTGTCCAATCTATTGATTAGAGATGAGCGAACTTACAGTAAATTCGATTCGTCACGAACTTCTCGGCTCGGCAGTTGATGACTTTTCCTGCGTAAATTAGTTCAGCCTTCTGGTGCTCCCGTGGGCTGGAAAAGGTGGATACAGTCCTAGGAGACTCTTTCCTAGGATCTGTATCCACCTTTTCCAGCCCACCGGAGCACCGGAAAGCTGAACTAATTTATGCAGGATAAGACATCAACTGCCGAGCCGAGAAGTTCGTGATGAATCGAATCTCTACTATTGATCTTTACAAGATTTTATTTAGATTGAAGTGGTAGCTCAGCTGCCTCTCTAAAATTGCACACAGTCTAGAGCAGTGGTCTTCAACCTGCGGACCTCCAGATGTTGCAAAACTACAACTCCCAGCATGCCTGGACAGCCAAACACTTGTCTGCCTCCTCCAGAGGATCCACACTGATCATGAAAGGTAAATCATGGCTTCCCTTTTGCAAAACTTCAACTCCCAGCATGCCCGGACAGCCGTTGGCTGTCCGGGCATGCTGGGAGTTGTAGTTTTGCAACATTTGGAGGTCCGCAGGTTGGAGACCACTGGTCTATAGGGTCTCCACTGTGTGTCCTATTTTTTACCTACAAGTGAGTTGTCCTCTAATATTTCTAATACTGAGAGAGCAGAATGTCTGTCTGATGATTATGTAAAACAAAAGAAGAAGTGGCGCTCCCTTGTGGAGAATCAACGGAATTACAGGTGTGTGGGGAGGAAGGGTAAAATGAAGGCTCACCCTGCCAAGTTGTGCAAATTCCCACACAACAAGAATATGCGTTTAATGTAGTGATGACGGTCTGCAGCCTTTCCGAGGATAACAGGAATATATGAAGCAAACTTCAGGGGTACAGGAATACAGTGACCCCCCGACCTACGATGGCCCCGACATATGATGAAATCGACATACGATGCTTTTTCATGTCGGGGCCATCGCATTAAGTGCTATCCGGCAGCGCCAAATGCTTAAGCTGCTGCCGGATAGCAGCTTAATGTTCCCCGTGTGGTGTGGTGAGTATTACTTACCCCTCCACGATGCTCCGGGGTGCCCTCCGGGTCCAGCGCTGGTCTTCCGGTGTCTTCTCGGCCCTCTCCGATAGGAATGGCGTACGCAGCGGCGTAATGACGTCGCTACGCAGGCCCAGTAAGGCCTTGCGGAAGACAGCGGAGGACCGGAGAAGACAGCGGAGGACCGGAGAAGACAGCGAGGAGGACCGGAGAAGACAGCGGAGGACCGGAAAAGACAGCGAGGAGGACCGGAGAAGACAGCGGAGGACCGGAGAAGACAGCGGAGGACCGGAAAAGACAGCGAGGAGGACCGGAAAAGACAGCGAGGAGGACCGGAAAAGACAGCGAGGAGGACCGGAAAAGACAGCGAGGAGGACCGGAGAAGACAGCGGAGGACCGGAGAAGACAGCGAGGAGGACCGGAGAAGACAGCGAGGAGGACCGGAGAAGACAGCGAGGAGGACCGGAGAAGACAGCGAGGAGGACCGGAGAAGACAGCGAGGAGGACCGGAGAAGACAGCGGAGGACCGGAGAAGACAGAGAGGAGGACCGGAGAAGACAGAGAGGAGGACCGGAGAAGACAGAGAGGAGGACCGGAGAAGACAGAGAGGAGGACCGGAGAAGACAGCGGAGGACCGGAAAAGACAGCGAGGAGGACCGGAGAAGACAGCGAGGAGGACCGGAGAAGACAGCGGAGGACCGGAGAAGACAGCGAGGAGGACCGGAGAAGACAGCGGAGGACCGGAGAAGACAGCGAGGAGGACCGGAGAAGACAGCGGAGGACCGGAAAAGACAGCGAGGAGGACCGGAGAAGACAGCGGAGGACCGGAGAAGACAGCGAGGAGGACCGGAAAAGACAGCGAGGAGGACCGGAGAAGACAGCGGAGGACCGGAAAAGACAGCGAGGAGGACCGGAGAAGACAGCGGAGGACCGGAAAAGACAGCGAGGAGGACCGGAGAAGACAGCGGAGGACCGGAAAAGACAGCGAGGAGGACCGGAGAAGACAGCGGAGGACCGGAAAAGACAGCGAGGAGGACCGGAGAAGACAGCGGAGGACCGGAGAAGACAGCGAGGAGGACCGGAGAAGACAGCGGAGGACCGGAAAAGACAGCGAGGAGGACCGGAGAAGACAGCGGAGGACCGGAAAAGACAGCGAGGAGGACCGGAGAAGACAGCGGAGGACCGGAAAAGACAGCGAGGAGGACCGGAGAAGACAGCGGAGGACCGGAGAAGACAGCGAGGAGGACCGGAGAAGACAGCGAGGAGGACCGGAGAAGACAGCGAGGAGGACCGGAGAAGACAGCGGAGGACCGGAAAAGACAGAGGAGGACCGGAAAAGACAGCGAGGAGGACCGGAGAAGACAGCGGAGGACCGGAGAAGACAGCGAGGAGGACCGGAGAAGACAGCGGAGGACCGGAGAAGACAGCGAGGAGGACCGGAGAAGACAGCGGAGGACCGGAGAAGACAGCGAGGAGGACCGGAGAAGACAGCGGAGGACCGGAGAAGACAGCGAGGAGGACCGGAGAAGACAGCGAGGAGGACCGGAGAAGACAGAGAGGAGGACCGGAGAAGACAGAGAGGAGGACTGGAGAAGACAGAGAGGAGGACCGGAGAAGACAGAGAGGAGGACCGGAGAAGACAGAGGAGGACCGGAGAAGACAGAGAGGAGGACCGGAGAAGACAGAGAGGAGGACCGGAGAAGACAGAGGAGGAGGACCGGAGAAGACAGAGGAGGACCGGAGAAGACAGAGGAGGACCGGAGAAGACAGAGAGGAGGACCGGAGAAGACAGAGAGGAGGACCGGAGAAGACAGAGAGGAGGACCGGAGAAGACAGAGGAGGACCGGAGAAGACAGAGAGGAGGACCGGAGAAGACAGAGAGGAGGACCGGAGAAGACAGAGGAGGACCGGAGAAGACAGAGGAGAGCCCAGCGGAGGCCCGGGATCACCATCGGGAGCAGCGGGGACAGGTGAGTACAGCTTCCTATACTTTACATTGCACGAATCCCTCAACATACGATGGATTCGACAAACGATGGCTCGTTTGGAACGAATTACCATTGTATGTTGAGGGACCACTGTACAGGCGCTGACCAAGAAGGGAACCAGTGAAGCCAGGTAGGTAACGAACAGCTTTAATCCAATGCGACGCGTTTCACCGCGCTTGCGCGGTTTCATCAGGCATGGCCTACACTTCTCAGGGAGGGGTTTATATACACGCAGGTATTAACCCCTGCCTGACTAAGTGAAATTAACAGGAATTACAACATAATAAAGAAAACATATGTGTACAGAAAACACATCAATGATAAAATACTACATTAAAAAACAGTAATACATTTTTTTTAAGAAATTCTTCTTAGTATATATGCAAGTATACAGCCAGTTCGAATCATACACTGCGGATCACGGCACAACATCAATCACCTGATGCTACAAAAATAAGTGCAGCTCGGCGGGAGGTATGTGGTATCGCACAGCGTGTATTGTGCATAGACACAGAGGACTAATAATACTACCACATACCACATTAATCTACCCCCGCCTCAACATTCAGCAGAGTAAGGGGTAAGAAATGCATTTCTTACCTCTTACTCTGCTGAATGTCGAGGCGGGGGTAGATTAACCCCTTAAGGACACAGGGCGTATCCATACGCCCCCGTTTCCAAGTCCTTAAGGACACAGGGCGTATGGATACGTCCTGCGCATTTCCGGCCCCAGCCGCTAGCCGGAGGGAAGCCGGATGCCTGCTGAAATCGTTCAGCAGGCATCCCGGCATATCGCCCAGGGGGGTCATTATGTCCCCCCCATGTGGGCGATGGCCGCAGATCACTGGACAATTCAGTCCAGCGATCTGCGGCGGATTCCGGGTCAATCCGGTCGGCCGGGTCTCCAGTCTCTCACGATCGCCCTAATTCGTCGCCTGTTTCCCGGCCGACCAATCAGGGCGCCTGCTGCGGGTGTCACTCCCGCAACCCGCTCCGCCCCTCTTCCGGAGGACGTGAGCAGGTGCGGGAAGAAGACCCCGGGTGCTGGGGACCCCGATCCCCGGCGTCCCTGTTGGGATCGGGGCCCCAGGAGCGACGGCAGTGGCGAGGGACTGACCTGCGCGGCGGCGTGGAGCAGCAGCAGTAGGAGGTGAGTGACAGCCTCCTGCTGTTGCTTAGCAACAGCTCCCAGCATGCAAAAAGGGCATGCTGGGAGCTGTAGTTATGCAATAGCAGGAGGCAGACCACCACAACTCCCAGCATTCCCTTATGGGCATGCTGGGACTTATAGTTTTGCAACAGCTGGAGGCACATTTTTTCTATGGAAAAGTGTACCTTCAGCTGTTGTATAACTACAACTCAAAGCTTGCACAATCAGCTAAAGTGCATGCTGGGAGTTGTAGTGGTGCATCTGCTGGTTGCATAACTACAACTCCCAGCATGCCCATTGGCTGTCGGTGACTGCTGAGAGTTGTAGTTTTGCAACAGCTGAAGGCACACTGAGTTAAGTAGCAAACCAGTGTGTCTCCAGCTGTTGCATAACTACAATCCCCAGAATCCCCAGCCAAAGTAGTATGCCTCCAGCTGTTGCATAACTACAAGACCCAGCATGCCCTTCCGCTGTCCGTACATGCTGGGGGTTGTAGCTTTTGCAACAGCTGAAGGCACACTGGTTGCAAAACACTGAGTTTGTTACCAAACCCGGTGTTTCACAACCAGTGTGCCTCCAGCTGTTGCAAAACTACAACTCCCAGCATGCACTGATAGACCATACATGCTGGGAGTTGTAGTTTTGCAACAGCTGGATGTTTCTCCCCACCCCAATGTGAATGTACAGGGTACACTCACATGGGCGGAGGTTTACAGTAAGTATCCGGCTGCAAGTTTGAGCTGCGGCAAATTTTCTGCAGCTCAAACTGCCAGCGAGAAACTACTGTGAACCCCCGCCCGTTCGACTGTACCCTAAAAACACTACACTACACTAACACAAAATAAAATAAAAAGTAAAAAACACTACATATACACAGCCCCCCTCCCCTCCCCAATAAAAATGAAAAACGTCTGGTACGCCACTGTTTCCAAAACGGAGCCTCCAGCTGTTGCAAAACAACTACTCCCAGTATTGCCAGATAGCCACTGACTGTCCAGGCATGCTGGGAGTTTTACAACAGCTGGAGGCACCCTGTTTGGGAATCACTGGCGTAGAATACCCCTATGTCCACCCCTATGCAAGTCCCTAATTTAGGCCTCAAATGCGCATGGAGCTCTCTCACTTTGGAGCCCTGTCGTATTTCAAGGCAACAGCTTAGGGTCACATGTGGCTGTCCGGGCATGCTGGGAGTTGTAGTTTTGCAACATCTGGAGGTCCGCAGGTTGAAGACCACTGTAAGGGATTGACAGGCGGAGAGTTCACTCGAGTATAAGCCAAGGGGGGCGTTTTCAGCACGAAAAATCTTGCTGAAAAACTCGGCTTATACTCGAGTATATACGGTAAATAAATAAATACAATTGAGTCTATGATGCATTGATACAATTAGGTTTATCCGTTTTTTTCTTTACAGTTTAGAATTTTCCTTATATTTATACTGTAGGTCTCCCTTGGCAAACACCAGTTAGTGAAATATTTACACCAATTCTGTTACTAAATAAAGAAGTAAAGCTGCATTGTGACATCGGTGGATACCTCCAACGTGGACCGACCGTCACTTTACCAATCTCAGCAAAGATCAAGATTTGTCTGATACTGGATACCACTACCGTGTTTCTCCGAAAATAAGACCGGGTCTTATATTAATTTTAGTCACAAAAAACACACTAGGGCTTATTTTCAGGGTAGGGCATATTTTTTTTTTTTACGGCCGGCTCCTTACATGACAATGCGCTCAGCCTATCATCGGCAGAGGCGGGACATCGCTGCGGCCGGTGATAGGCTGAAGGCTCTGAGACGTCACGACACCAGAAAGCAGCAAGAGCATCGGAGAACAGTGGGGAACGGAGGACGAAGGTAAGTTAAAGTTTGTTTTTTAATATTTGCAGCCCGGGCATTGCCTAGGTCAGTGTTCTTCAACCTGCGGACCTCCAGCTGTTGCAAAACTACAACTCCCAGCATGCCCGGACAGCCATTGGCTGTCCGGGCATGCTGGGAGTTGTAGTTTTGCAACAGCTGGAGGTCCGCAGGTTGAAGACCACTGACCTAGGTCTTATTTTCGGGGTAGGGCTTATATTGCAGCCCACCCTGATAATACAGCTAGGGCTTATTTTTCGGGATAGGGTGTATTTTCGGGGAAACAGGGTAACAGAAAACAGGAAAAATCTTTCCACTCAGGTTTTTTCCCACCAGCAAAAATGGCAGGAAAAACTACCAGTAAAACTGCCACAGCGTTTTTCCCACGTTTTGGCAGTTTTTTTTGGCGTTTTTCCAGGTGTATGGAAACAGCCACAGAGTGTAAGGAGCAGTGATGAGCAGCAGGGACCATATTCGAATTTGCAATATTTCGCGAATGTATGGACGAATATTTGTCCTATGTTTGCGAAATTGGCATATTCTCTATGTTCGTTCTCTTTTTTTTTTTTTTCATGCAAAAATGTGCAATGAAATTCACATAGTGCGCATGCGCAATTATATCTCACCTAAAAGAAGGGAGGGATTAGTGTCCAGTCTGGAAGTGCCGATATTCGCATAAATAATCGCAAAAGTAATCGCATAAATTTGCATTAAAAAAACTAATATTCGTCATTACGAATATATATCACTATATTCTAAATATTCGCGAAATCGCCAAGTGCCGATATTCGCAGTAAAAATTCTCATTTCGAATATTCGCGCTCAACACTAGTAAGGAGTTGAGGAGTGATGTACAGCATCACTACTCACCTCCCCCGGCCGTATAGTATACATATAGTGTACCCATGTATACTATACAGACAGGACTCCCTGCTCCTATAGCCCCTTTGGGCGGTACATACTATATACAGCTATCTGTAGATAGCTGTATAAAGTGCATACAGAAGAGGAGATCCCGTTACCTCCCTCGCTCCCTGTCCCTGCCGGGTCAATGTAGCTCCACCCCCTTGTGATGACATCATTAGGGGCGGAGCTACAGATAGGAGGCAGAGTGGTAAGTCTGAGGCTCTGTACACATTGTACGTTTTGCATAATGTGAACAGACCCTTCTGGCAGTGTCTTCCCAAACAGGGAGATTCCAGCTGTTGCTAAACTACAACTCCCAGCACGCCAAGACAGCCAAAGGCTGTCTGAGCATGCTGAAAGTTGTAGTTTTGCAACAATTGGAGGCTCCCTGTTTGGGAAGACAATGCATTTTGGGTGCTCTCCACAGCGGAGAGCGCCAAAAATGTCCTAACCCATTTTTTGTGTTTTTTTTTTCTTCTCCTTTCAGATCCGTGTATGCAGAGGATTGTGGCAGATTCAGTGGATTACGTCGATTAACCAGATTTTTTTTCTTTTAATAAAATGGTTAACAAGGGCTGTGGGGGAGTGTATTTTAAAATAAAATAATTTTTCCAATTAGTCATGTTTTTTTTTTTAATTAAATTTTAAGGCTTAGTAGTGGAAGTTGTCTTATTGACGGAATCCATTACTAAGCTGGGGCTTAGCGTTAGCCCCAAAATTAGCTAGCGCTAACCCCCAATTATTACCCGGTACCCACCGCCACAGTCGTGCTGGGAAGAGCCGGTACCAACAGGCCTGGAGCATCAAAAATGGTGCTTCGTGGCCTAGGCGGTAATAGGCTGGCGTTATTTAGGCTGGGGAGGACCAGTAACAATGGTCCTCACCCACCCTGGTAATGTCAGGCTGTTGCTACTTAGTTGGTATTTTGCTGAGAATAAAAATACAGGGAACCCTATGCGTTTTTTTGTTTTTTTTATTAATGGAAACAAAACGCATAGGGTTCCCCGTATTTTTATTCTCAGACAGATACCAACCAAGCAGCAACAGCCTGATGTTTTCAGGGTGGGCTAGGACCATTGCTACTGGCCCTCCCCAGCCTAAATGCCAGCCTGTTACCGCCTAGGCCCAGGAGCGTCATTTTTGCCTTTCCGGGCCTGTTGTTACCGGCTCTTCCCGGCACCCCTGTGGTGGTGGGTACCGGGGTAATAAATGGGGGTTAGCGCTATCTGGCCCCGGCTTAGTAATGGACTCTGTCAATAAGAAGGCTTCCACTACTAAGCCTGAAAATTCAATTTAAAAAAAAAACATGACACATAAATTATTTTATTTTAAAAAACACTCCCCCACAGCCCTCGTAAGCCATTTTATTAAAAGAAAAAAAATCTAGTTCATTGCCGTAATCCACCGAATCTGCCGCAATCCTCTGCATACACGGATGCCTTTGGCTGTCTGGGCATGCTGGGAGTTATAGTTTAGCAACAGCTGGAGTCTCTCTGTCTGGGAGGACACTGGCGGAAGGGTCTGTTCACATTATACAAAACGTACAATGTGAACAGAGCCTCATACTTACCACTCTGCTTCCCGTCTGAAGCTCCTCCTCCTAATGACGTCATCACTGGGGGCAGAGCTAAACAGACCTGTGTGTTAATAAAGTGTGTGTGTGGGTTTTTTTTTTTACTTATTAATTTTTTTTCTTTATTTCTTACATTTTCTAGGTACTACTACCACTACTCCCAGCATGGAACAAACTGTTCCATTTTGGGAGTAGTAGTATCTGTACTAATAGTCAGATTTCCCCGGGTGTCACTCTAGAGCGGCTTTCTACAGCGCACCGCATCTCTGCTATGAACTCCAGCCGGCCAGTGATGTGAATAGAAATTCCCATCCCTGATGCATATTTGCCGCTCAGAGCGGTGATTGGCCGGATAGTGCCAGCCAATCACCACTCTGAGAGGCATATATGAATCAGTGTTGTGAATTTCTATTCACATCACTGGCCGAACGTATAGTGCAGAGATGCAAAGCGCAGAAGAAAGGAGCTCCGCATCTCAGCAATCTGGAAGGATGATCGCAACGGGTGTCAGGAGTGACACCCGCTGTAATCTGTTCTTAACTGCAGGTTCTACTGCTCCCAACATGGAGCACACTCTGCTCCATGCTGGGAGCTGTAGTACCTGCATTAATAGACAGATCGCAGCGGCCGTCAAGCCCCCTTACATTGAGGGGGCGGGACGTGATGTCACACGGGGGCGGAGTCGTGATGTCACGATACTCCGTCCCCGTGGTCAGGAGGCATAAGACTGGGAGCCTCCATCGCTTCCGGCAGTACTTACAGGTGGGTGCTGCATGCTAGATCGTGGGGGTCCCCAGCGGCGGGACCCCCGCAATCAGACATCTTATCTCCTATCCTTTGAATAGGGGATAAGATGTCTTGGGGCCGGAGTACACCTTTAACCTGTTAAGGACCAAGGGCGTATAGGTACGCCTTTGCTCCCTGTACGCCCGTGGCAATTTCGCTCCACGCCGGGCGGGGACCGGACCAGGGTGACTGCTGATGTCGATCAGCAGGCACCCCGCGCAAATGCCCAGGGGGGGGTCATCAGACACCCCCATGTCGGCGATCGGCAGAAATCGTAAGTGAATTCACACTTGCGATTTGCGCAATTCCGGGTCATTACGGGTCTATGGTGACCCAGTGACCCGGAAAATAAGGGGGATCGCGGTTGTCCAAGACACCCACGATCCCCCTGAAGGGATAGGAGTGAGGTGGCAGGGGTGCCACCCCTCCAATTCCTGCTATTGGTGGTCTAGACGTGACATCCAATAGCAGATCGGGGGGGGGGGGGGGGGGGTAACTTTCGTTTTCCCCGTTCTGCCCACCCACAATAGGCGGGGCAGGACGTGGGAAACGAAGGGGACCGGCGCCGAAGATCGATGATCGTGTCGGAGATCGGCGCGGGCGGCATGTGGTGCGGCAGAAGAGGACGGCTCCCTGGATCCGACGGAAGCAGGTAAGTTGCTTAGCAACATCTAGGGGACTACAGTTTGAGACCACTATACAGTGGTCTCTACACTGTGGTCCTCTAGATGTTGCAAAACTACAACTCTCAGCATGCCCAGACAGCTGTCATGCTGGGATTTGTAGTTTTGCAACAGCTGGAGGGTCAAAGTTTGGAGATCACTGTGCTGTGAACTGTGGCCCTCTAAATCTTGCAAAACTACAACTCCCAGCATGCCCACATAGCAGTTTGCTGTCTGGGCATGCTGGCATTTGTAGTTTTGCAACATCTGGAGGTCCACAATTTGGAAATCACTGTGCAGTGGTCTCTAAACTGTAGACCTCCAGATGTTGCTGACATCATGAGCACAGTGCTCTCTGCTGACATCTCTGTCCATTTTAGGAACTGTCCAGGGTAAAATTAAATCCCCATAGCAAACATATGCTGTTCTCTACAGTTCCTAAAATGGACAGAGATGTCAGCAGAGAGCACTGTGGTCATGATGTCAGCAGACAGTTCTGTGTTTCAAAAAGAAAAGAATTTCCGCTGTAGTATTCAGTAGCTAATAAGTACAGGAAGGATTAAGATTTTTTAATAGAAGTAATTTACAAATCTGTTTAACTTTCTGGAGCCAGTTGATTTAAAGAAAAAAAAAAGTTTTTCACCGGAGTACCCCTTTAACCTGTTGGGGACGAAGGGCGTATGGATACGCCCTTGCGTCCTGGTACTTAAGGGCGAAGGGTGTATCCGGGGTGACTGCTGATATCTATCAGCAAGGTACCCCGTGCAAATGCCCACGACCTCCCCCCACCCCCCCCCCCACCCCCCCCATGTCGGCGATCGGCGCAAATAGCAAGTGAATTCACACTTGCAATTTGCGCCGATTCCGGATCATTACGGGTCTATGGTGACCCGGAATAGAATGCTGGGAGTTGTAGTTTTGCAACATCTGGAGGGTGACAGTTTGGAGATCACTGGGCAGTGGTCTATAAACTGTAGCCCTCCAGATGTTGCAAAACTGCAAATCCCAGCATGCCCAGTCAGCAAACAGCTGTCTCACCATGCTGGGAGTTGTAGTTGCGTAACCTCCAGCTGTTGCATAACTACATCTCCCAGCATGCCCTTCGGCGATTAGTACATGCTGGGAGTTGTAGTTTTGCAACAGCTGGAGGCACACTGGTTGGAAAATTCTGAGTTAGGTAACAGAACCTAACTGAAGGTTTTCCAACCAGTGTGCCTCCAGCTGTTGCAAATGTACAACTCCCAGCATGTACGGTGTGTCACCGATCGCGGTGATGCCCTGTATTAACCCTTCAGACGCGGCAATCAAAGCTGACCGCCGTGTCTGAAGGAAAATTGATACTAACCCGGCTGTTCAGTCAGGCTGTTCGGGACCGCTGCGATTTCACCGCGGCGGTCCCGAACTGCCCGACTGAATAGCCGGGTTAGTGCTTACAGGACACCGGGAGGGACCTTACCTGCCTCCTCGGCGTCTTCTCCGTTCAGGGATCCCCTGTATGGCCGGCGCTCTCCTTCCTCGTCATCACGTCGTCGCGTACGTGCGTCGGCGTGCATAACGACGTTACTGCGGCGACGGAGACCGAGGATACCCGGCCGGCAGCAGAGACGTCCCGGAGCGACGGGGACACGGCGACAGCGATGGAGCGACATCCAGGGCAGCGGTGACGGGTCCGGAGCGGCGGGGACACGTGAGTATTACCTCCTGCTGCAGTGGTCTTCAATCTGCGGACCTCCAGATGTTGCAAAACTACAACTCCCAGCATGCCCGGACAGCCAACGGCTGTCCGGGCATGCTGGGAGTTGTAGTTTTGCAACATCTGGAGGTCCGCAGGTTGAAGACCACTATTGGGTTAAAAATCTTTATTTTTTTTTAGATTTTGCCCCTATAAATTGGGTGCGTCTTATACGCCGGTGCGTCCTATAGGGCAAAAAATACGGTATTTTGTCTTACCTGTCAATACCTCTGTCTACATGTCCCTAGGATATATTCAATTTAAAGGGGGCGCAATGCTCTAGACTCCCTCCATAAGCCAGAAGGAAGAGCTTATCTATAAGAGAGGCTTTTTCTCTATGTATTATATGGATTTCTATTTCTCTAAATGTCTTTCCCTGGATAAATCCGCTGTTTGCCCGGCAGCAATCATCTGAACGTCCATGACTAGGGTTTGTGTTGTGGATACATAATAAGGTGACAGATGGCAGTCCAGTGTTCATATATTAGCAGACAATCCTGCCCACTGCAGCTCTCAGCTAAAAAAGACTCCACCCTATTTCTCTGCACAGGCAGAGTCATCATGGGAAATGTAGGCAGCATTAGGAAGCCATATGAATAAAGAAATAGGCATTAAAGGGTACCTCTCGTCAAAAAAACTTTTGATATATTATAGATTAATGTATGCAGAATAACTTCACAATTGCATGTTATTAAAAAATATGCTTCTTTCTATTTAATTTTCCACTTTGAAGAAATGACCACTAGGGGTCTCCCTACCAGTCCTGGCAGCAAGCATTTCAGACTCATGCTGGAGTCCTAAACACTACGAGCTGCCAGTCTGCTTTGTTCACAAAAGAGAACACTCAGAGCTGCCAGCCTGCTTTGTTCACAGCCTGTTTTGGCTGTGAACAAAGCAGGCTGGCAGCTCTGAGTGTTTAGGACTCCAGCATGAGTCAGAAATGCTTGCTGACAGGACTGATCGGGAAAAATCCCTTAGAGGGTCTAAATTAATGTATACTATTAAAGGAGTAGTCCAGTGGTGACTCAGTGGTGAGCAACTTATCCCCTATCCTAATGATAGGGGATAAGTTGCAGATCGCGGAGGGTTCAACCGCTGGGGCCCCCTGCGATCTCCTGTACGGAGCCCCGACAGCCCGCGGGAAGGGGGCGTGTCGACCTCCGCACGAGGCGGCGGCCGACACACCCCCTCAATACATCTCTATGGCAGAGCCGAAGCGCTGCCTTCGGCAATCTCCGGCTCTGCCATAGAGATGTATTGAGGGGGCGTGTCGGCCGCCGCTTCGTACGGGGGTCGACACCCGCTATCTGGGCGGAGAGCCGGGGCCCCGTACAGAGAGATCGCAGGGGGGCCCCAGCGGTCGGACCCCCCGCGATCTCAAACTTATCCCCTATCCTTAGGATAGGGGATAAGTTTTTCACCACTGGACTACCCCTTTAATAGGGAGAGGTAGCACAGAACGACAGGAAACTAACTCAATATTGGTGATCATTAGCTACAAAGCCTAAATGCAGAGATTCCGTGTATTTTCAAACTTAAAGGGGGTACTCTGGCCCTAAGGATTCTTATCCCCTATCCAAAGGTTAGGGGAGAAGATGTCTGATCGCGTGGGTCCCGCCACTGGGGACCCCCACAGTCTAGCATGGAGCACCCACCTGTGTCTGCTCCACACAGTGCTGGAGGCTCCGAGTCTGAAGCCTCACGACCACGGGGCTGGAATGTCGTGATGTAACGACTCCGCCCCCCCCGTGTGACGTCCCACCCCGCCCCCTCAATGCAAGTCTATGGGAGGGGGCGTGACGGACGTCACGTCCCCTCCCATAGACTTGCATTGAGGAGGCGGGGCGTGATGTCACACAGGGGCGGAGTCGTTACATCACGATACTCCGTCCCTGTGGTCGGGAGGCTTCAGACTGAGAACCTCCAGCGCTTCCTGCAGTGCTCACAGGTGAGTGCTGCATGCTCGATTGCGGGGGTCCCCCACGATGATACATCTTATCCCCTATCCTTTGGGTAGGGGATAAGAAGTCTTAGGGCCGGAGTACCCCTTTAAAGCAGTAATTTCTATTGACGTAATTCCTTTACCAGTGCATAACGAAATGGAGCCACCTATCAGTAGGTGAACGTGAAAAGAAAGAGATCTGCATACAGGATACAGGGAATAATCTTCTTATTGTGCTTTTTGTATAATCACTTCAATGATTTTGCTTAGGTTTTTATATTTCTCCAAATCCAGCTTTTAAATTTATTGCAGGGTGATTATATGAAATCCTTCACACATACAGCCAGAAGGTTGTAGCTCCTATATACAGTATAGGCTTATTGGGGGAAATGTAGGTTTTTTTGGTTAGAAAGTGAAACATAAACATATACACCATGTTATGCTTTGTGCTGAGCCTTAGGGGATTAGTGCAGGACTCACGATTCTCTATTATTATTACTTTATTCTTTGTGTCGTGCATTATTCCCTCAAGCCTCACTATGTAGAATGTGTTTTTTTTATAAAGACTGAGTTGGTTGGACTGTCAAATCAGCTGGAACTGCGGACAGTGTTGAACAGCGGTGTCAGTCAAAGCCTTAGGATGGTTTTACATTGCTCTGTAATGTTGTAAAGAATAAAGCTACATCACGATTCAATGCAAAATCTATTCGCTGAAGATTATAATATAAGTTAAACATGTTAATTACATTATATGACTATAAGCTGAAGTTATCCTCTGAATGATAACCACAAAATAATAAATGTTAATTGATAATCAAATTCGATTTACTATGACTATCTAAAATCCGACTAGCCCTCAACATTTGACTGTATGGCAGTGCATTAACCATTGCTCTAGGGTGGCAGCTGTCAAATCTATGCAGGGTGGTATGTATATATATATATATATATATATATATATATATATATATATATATATGTGTGTGTGTTCGTGTGTGTGTATATTTATTCCTTTCTCCAAACTCTCTCCTCTCCAGTCCATCCTTAATGCCGCAGCCAGACTCATCTTCCTCTCCAGCCGCTACACTGATGCCTCCTCCCTGTGCCAGTCACTACACTGGTTACCAATTCAGTCCAGAATACAGTACAAAATCCTCAGTCTCACACACAAAGCTCTCCACAATGCTGCACCTCCCTACATCTCCTCTCTCATCTCCGTCTACCATCCTACACGTTCTCTCCGATCGGCTAATGACCTCACACTAACATCTTCTATAATCCGAACTTCTCACTCTCGTCTCCAAGACTTCACTCGTGCTGCATCGGTTCTCTGGAATACTATCCCTCAATCCCTCAGACTCAACAACAACATCCATAGTTTCAAATATGGCCTAAAAACACATCTCTTCAGACAGGCCTATAACAGTCTCTAATTGGCCTCAACATATCCCCAACATATCCCCAACATATCCTCAACATATCCTCAACATATCCTCAACATATCCTCAACATATCCCCAACATATCCCCAACATATCCCCAACACATCCCCAACATATCCCCAACATATCCCCAACACATCCCCAACACATCCCCAACATATCCCCAACATATCCCCAACATATCCCCAATATATACCCACACCTCTTGTTTGAATAGTTATTGTGTAATATTATGTCTGATACTTGTCTTTGTTTGTACATCATAATTGTAAGCGCTGCAGAATCTGTAGGTGCTATATAAATAAATAAATAAATATACAGTGGGGATCAAAAGTTTGGGCACCCCAGGTAAAAATTTCTATTAATGTGCATAAAGAAGCCAAGGAAAGATGGAAAAATCTCCAAAAGGCATCAAATTACAGATTAGACATTCTTATAATATGTCACCAAAAGTTACATTTTATTTCCATCATTTACACTTTCAAAATAACAGAAAACAAAAAAAATGGCGTCTGCAAAAGTTTGGGCACCTGCAGAGTTAATATCTTGTACTGCCCCCTTTGGCAAGTATCACAGCTTGTAAACGCTTTTTGTATCCAGCCAAGAGTCTTTCAATTCCTGTTTGAGGTATCATTTGCCCATTCTTCCTAACAAAAGTCTTCCAGTTCTTTGAGATTTCTGGGCTGTCTGTCACGCACTGCTCTTTTAAGGTCTATCCATAGATTTTCAATTATGTTGAGGTCAGGAGATTGTGAAGGCCATGGCAAAACCTTCAGTTTACACCTCTTGATGTAATCCCCTGTGGATTTCGAGGTGTGTTTAGGATCATTATCCATTTGTAGAAGCCATCCTCTCTTTAACTTCAGCTTTTTCACAGATGGCATCAAGTTAGCATCCAAAATTTGCTGAAATGTTATTGAATGTCTACACGTGATATGTTCCCTGTGCCACTGGCTGCAATACAACCCCAAAGCATGATTGGTCCACCTCCATGCTTAACAGTTGGACAGAGGTTCTTTTCATTAAATTCTGTTCCCCTTCTTCTCCAAACGTACCTTTGCTCATTCCGGCCAAAAAGTTCAATTTTAACCTCATCGGTCCACAGAACTTTTTTTGAAAATGCATCAGGCTTCTCTATATGTTTTGTACATGTTTGTACAAGTATCTCTTTATAGTGGAATAGTGTACCACAACTCCAGTGTCTGCCAGATCTTTCTGGAGGGATTGTGCAGTCAAACGTGGGTTTTGAATTGTTTTTCTCACAATCCTGCGAGCTGTTCTGTCTGATATTTTTCTTGGTCTTCCAGATCTTGCTTTAACTTCCACTGTTCCTGATGACTGCCATTTCTTAACTCCTTGGGGACGGAGCCCATTATAACCCTAAGGACGGGAGCATTTTTTGCAATTCTAACCACTGTCACTTTAAGCATTAATAACTCTGGGATGCTTTTACTTTTCATTCTGATTCCGAGATTGTTTTTTCGTGACATATTCTAATTTATGTTAGTGGTAAATTTTTGTCGATGGTGGATAAGCAGCCCCAAACAAGTTCCGAAGATATTCAAGCTGTCCTGCAGGCTCAGGGAGCATCAGTGTCAGCGCAAACTATCTGTCGACATTTAAATGAAATGAAACGCTATGGCAGGAGACCCAGGAGGACCCCACTATGGAGGAGACCCAGGAGGACCCCACTATGGAGGAGACCCAGAAGGACCCCACTGCTGACCCAGAGACATAAAATAGCAAGACTACATTTTACCAAAATGAACTTGAGTAAGCCAAAATCCTTCTGGGAAAACGTCTTGTGGACAGATGAGACCAAGACAGAGCTTTTTGGTAAAGCCCATCATTCTACTGTTTACCGAAAACAGAATGAGACCTACAAAGAAAAGAACACAGGACCTACAGTGAAATATGGTGGAGGTCAATGATGTTTTGGATTGTTTTGCTGCCTCTGGCACTGGGGGCCTTGAATGTGTACAAGACATCATGAAATCTGAGGATTACCAATGGGTTTTGGGTCGCACTGTACAGCCCAGTGTCAGAAAGCTGGGTTTGCATCAGAGATCTTTGGTCTTCCAGCAGGACAATGACCCCAAACATACATCAAAAAGACCCCAGATATGGATGGCAACAAAGTGCTGGAGAGTTCTGAAGTGTCAGCAATGAGTCCAGATCTAAATCCCATTGATCACCTGTGGAGAGATCTTATAATTACTGTTGGGAAAAGGCGCCTTCCAATAAGAGAGACCTGGAGCAGATTGTAAAGGAAGAGTGGTCAAACATTCCGGCTGAGAGGTGTAAGAAGCTTATTGATGGTTATAGGAAGAGTTGTCCAACATTCCGGCTGAGAGGTGTAAGAAGCTTATTGATGGTTATAGGAAGCCACTGATTTTAATTATTTTTTCCAAAGGGTGTGCAACCAAATATTACGTTAAGGTGCCAATAATTGTATCCAGCCCATTTTTGGAGTTTGGTGACATTATGTCCAATTTGCTTTTTTTCCTCATTTTTTGGTTTAGTTCCAATACACACAAAGGGAATAAACATGTGTATAGCTCTTTAAGCTTTTCCCTGTGGGTATCGCTGCTGTGCAGGAAGGTATAATGAATCTCGATTCCCTTTGATAAACTAAATCACAGTCCCCTGCACAGTTGGTAAACCAGAGCACACGTGTAGAGAAAAGGATCAAAAGAAGCCTTGTTCTTTTTGTTTTCAGGATCAACAGGGTCTTGGATGTCAGACCTGCAATGATCATAATGTTATGGTATATCCTAGAGCAGTGGTCTTCCACCTGCGGACCTCCAGATGTTGCAAAACTACAACTCCCAGCATGCCCGGACAGCCGTTGGCTGTCCGGGCATGCTGGTAGTTGTAGTTTTGCAACATCTGGAGGTCCGCAGGTTGGAGACCACTGTCCTAGAGTATGGTGATATACTAAACCGTTACAAGAATAAACACCTCTTTAACTCCTTGGGGACGGAGCCCATTATAACCTTAGGGACGGGAGCGTTTTTTGCAAATCTGACCACTGTGACTTTAAGCATTAATAACTCTGATGCTTTTACTTTTCATTTTGATTCCGAGATTGTTTTTTCGTGACATATTCTATTTTATGTTAGTGGTAAATTTTTGTCGATACTTGTATCATTTCTTGGTGAAAAATTCCAAAATTTGATGAAAAAATTGAAAATTTGGCATTGTTCTAACTTTGAAGCTCTCTGCTTATAAGGAAAATAAACATTCTAAATAAATAATATTTTGATTCACATATACAATATGTCTACTTTATGTTTGCATCATAAAGTTGACATGTTTTTACTTTTGGAAGACATCAGAGGGCTTCAAAGTTCAGAAGCAATTTTCCAATTTTTCACAAAATTTTCAAAATCGGAATTTTTTAGGGGCCAGTTCAGTTTTGAAGTGGATTTGAAGGGCCTTCATATTAGAAATACCCCATAAATGACCCCATTATAAAAACTGCACCCCCCAAAGTATTCAAAATGGCATTCAGTAAGTTTGTTAACCCTTTAGGTGTTTCACAGGAATAGCAGCAAAGTGAAGGAGAAAATTCAAAATCTTCATTTTTTACACTGGCGTGTTCTTGTAGACCCAGTTTTTGAAATTTTACAAGGGGTAAAAGGAGAAAAAGCCCCCCAAAATTTGTAACCCAATTTCTCTCGAGTAAGGAAATACCTCATATGTGTATGTCAAGTGTTCGGAGAGCGCAGTAGAGGCCTCAGAAAGGAAGGAGAGACAATGGGATTTTGGAGAGTGAGTTTTGCTGAAATGGTTTTTGGGGGGCATGTCGCATTTAGGAAGCCCTTATGGTGCCAGAACAGCAGAAAAAAAACACATGGCATACCATTTTGGAAACTACACCCCTCAAGGAACGTAACAAGGGGTCCAGTGAGCCTTAATACCCCACAAGTGTTTGAGGACTTTTCGTTAAATTCGGATGTGTAAATGAAAAAAAAAATTTCACTAAAGTGCAGGTTTTTTTCCCCAAATTTACAATTTCTACAAAGGGTAATGGGAGAAAAATCCCCCCAAACTTTGTAACACAATTTCTCCCGAGTACAGAGATACCCCATATGTGGCCCTAAAGCGTTGCCTTGAAATACGACAGGGCTCTGAAGTGAGAGAGCGCCATGCGCATTTGAGGCCTGAATAAGGGATTTGCAGTAGGGGCGGTCCCGGATACAAGGATGGGGCTTGTCTCCTCCAAAACCCTACAGCAGTGTCTCCCACAGGGTGCCTCCAGCTGTTGCAAGATTCCCAGCCTGCCAGGACAGTCTATGGCTGTCCTTCAACACTGGGAGTTGTGGTTTTGCCACAGCTGGAGGCGGCGTTTAGGAAACACTGCCGTATGAGACGTTTTTCATTTTTATTGGGGGAGGGGGGGCGACGTGTAAGGGGGTGTATGTGTAGTGTTTAACTTTTTATTATTTGTTAGTGTAGTGTAGTGTTTTTAGGGTACATTCACACAGGCGGGGGTTCACAGTAAGTTTCCTTGAAGGAAACCCACTGTAAACCCGCCCGTGTGAATGTACCCATTCATAGGGGATAAGATGTCTGATCACAGGGGTCCCGCCACTGGGACCCCCCCGCGATCTCCGTGCAGCACCCGGCATTCTCTGCAGGGCTGCTGCTCCAGTGTCGGAAACCTTTGTGTTTCCGGGACTGGAGTTGTGACATCACGCCTCGCCGACTTGTGACATCACATCACACCACACCCCCTCGTGACATCACGCCCCCTACATTAAAGGGGTATTCCAGGCAAAAACTTATTTTTATATATCAACTGGCTCCGGAAAGTTAAACAGTTTTGTAAATTACTTCTATTAAAAAATCTTAATCCTTCCAATAGTTATTCGCTTCTGAAGTTGAGTTGCTGTTTTCTGTCTAACTGCTCTCTGATGACTCACGTCCCGGGAGCTGTGCAGTTCCTATGGGGATATTCTCCCATCATGCACAGCTCCCGGGACGTGACATCATCATTGAGCAGTTAGACAGAAAACTTCAGAAGCTAATAACTATTGGAAGGATTAAGATTTTTTAATAGAAGTAATTTACAAATCTGTTTAACTTTCCGGAGCCAGTTAAAATATATAAAAAAAAGTTTTTGCCTGAAATACCCCTTTAATGTCCATGAATGACGGGGGCGTGACATCACATCTCCAGTCCCAGAAGCAGAGGTTTCCGAGACTGGAGCATAGATCGCGGGGGTTCCCGGGGGCGGCCTCCCGCGATCAGATATCTTATTCCCTATCCTTTGCCCAGGGGATAAGATGTCTATAGCCAGAATACCCCTTTAAAGGAAAACTGTCAGCTTTCTCCCCCGCACTAACCAGCGGTAATGTCTGGTAGTGCTATGGACGCTGATCCGTCTGGTTCTTACCGTGCCCGGATCTGCTGCGCCGTTCCGCCGTAATCTTCTATTTTCGGAATATGCAAATGTGGTGCTAACTGGCACTCTGACGCCAGTGCCGCCTGCCGCAGCGCCGCCCAGCTCATCAATATTCCTCTCCTCCCTCTGCCTCTCCCTCTTCTCCCCACTCTGTAATGAAGAGAGTGGGGAAGAATATTGATGAGCTGGGCGGCGCTGCGGCAGGCGGCACCAACGTCAGAGTGCCAGTTAGCCCGGCCGGTGCAAGTTAGCACCTCATTTGCATATTCCGAAAATAGAAGATAACGGCGGAACGGTGAGGCGGATCAGGGCATGGTAAGGACCAAACTGATCAGCGTCCCCCGCACTACCAGCCAGTACCGCTGGTTAGTGCGGGGGGGGGGGGGGGGGGAGAAAACTGACAGTTTTCCTTTAACTAAAACTGCGCCAGATTTTTAAACAGCCCGAGTTATTTTTAATAATTTCTTGCACAATCTTAGACTATCTAATCTTAGTAAAATTAAGAAAGTTTTTAACCATGTCTCCCTGTATGCTCTGACAGCCACTTTTCCAGTGACTTTCAATGTGCACATAATTAGAAAAGGGATGTATTTTATACTTTTTTTTGGCCGTAACACTTAGATTAGAAAAGGGGAGAAATCCCAATCCTTCTTTTATTCTGTATGTGTCCTCCATTTATGATCCATTTCTGCCTTTGTATTCCATAATTGCAATTAAAAACCTAAAGATGTCAACAGAATCTAACAGAGTTGTAACAGCTCTTTTACCTACTAATTAATAGTGTTGCTCGCGAATATTCGCAATTCGAATATTATTCGCGAATATCGCATATTCGCGAATTCGCGAATTTCGCGAATATAGCGCTATATATTCGTAATTACGAATATTCGTTTATTTATTTATTTTTTTTCTTCACAGTACACATCACAGTGATCATCCCTCTCTGCTTCCAGGTTGTGTGGTGTAAAGAAGGCTCTAATACTACTGTGTGAGACTGCCGGACGAAAATCCGCATATGCGAAAATTAGCATATGCTAATATTCGCATATGCGAATTTTCACGTATACTAATTTTGTATATGCTAATTTTCGCATACGTGAATGTTCGCATATGCGAAAATAAAACGAGAATATTACGAATATGCGAATATACGCGAATATATGACGAATATTCGCCCATATATTCGCGAATATTCGCGAATTCGAATATGGCCTATGCCGCTCAACACTACTAATTAACCTATACCAACCCAATGACCGTTCCGCAATAAAATTGCTTCCTCAGGGGGCGTGACGCCCCCTGAGGAAGCAATTTTATAGCGAAACGGTCGTTGGGGTTGGTATAGGTATGGTTTGGCACCCCTATGCTATTTATTTCCAATTCTGCTCAGGTCTTTACTTGTATCTTTTTGTGCATTTATGTATAGCTATGCCCAGTACCTGACTTGCTTTATCATGCTCTGGTTCTCTTAAAGGGGACCTTTCATCAAAAAAACTTTTGATATATTATAGATTAATGTATGCAGAATAACTTTACATTTGCATGTTATTAAAAAAATATGCTTCTTTCTATTTCATTTTCCACTTTGAATAAATGACCACTAGGGGTCTCCCTACCAGTCCTTTTTTTTTATTTTTTTTATTTTTTTTTTATAGATTTCAGACTCATGCAGGAGTCCTAAATCTCAGACTGCAGCCGGGACACAGACAAACTCCCTGGCAGGGAGCAGTGCTAAGCTTGTTTGTGTCCTGGCTGCAGTCTGAGATTTAGGACTCCAGCATAAGTCTGAAATCTATAAAAAATAAAAAAAATAAAAAAAATAAAGTACTGGTAGGGAGACCCCTAGTGGTCATTTTTTTCAAAGTGGAAAATTAAATAGAAAGAAGCATATTTTTTAATAACATGCTATTGAAAAGTTATTCTGCATACATTAATCTATAATATATTAAAAGTTTTTTTTTTTGATGAAAGGTACCCTTTAAGAGAACCAGAGCATGATAAAGCAAGTCAGGTACTGGGCATAGCTATACATAAATGCACAAAAAGATACAAGTAAAGACCTGAGCAGAATTGGAAATAAATAGCATAGGGGTGCCAAACCATACCTATACCAACCCCAACGACCGTTTCACTATAAAATTGCTTCCTCAGGGGGCGTCATGTCTGAAATCTATAAAAAAAAAAGTACTGGTAGGGAGACCGCTAGTGGTCATTTTTAGAGATGAGCGAACTTACAGTAAATTCAATTCGTCACGAACTTCTCGACTTGGGAGTTGATGACTTTTCCAGCATAAATTAGTTCAGCTTTCCGGTGCTCCGGTGGGCTGGAAAAGGTGGATACAGTCCTAGGAAAGAGTCTCCTAAGACTGTATCCACCTTTTCCAGCCCACCGGAGCACCTGAAAGCTGAACTAATTCATGCAGGATAAAGCCATCAACTGCCGAGCCGAGAAGTTCATGGCGAATCAAATTTACTGTAAGTTCGCTCATCTCTAGTCATTTTTCTGAAAGTGGAAAATTAAATAGAAAGAAGCATATTGGAAAGTTATTTTGCCTACATTAATCTATATCAAAAGTGTTTTGTTTTTTTTGATGAAAGGAACCCTTTAAGGGTAGAGCCTTCACACCTATACCTTGTAAAGAAAAATAAGCAAACAAAACTCCAACCCATTTCTAAGTATATATATATATACGGTTTTGTGATTCCGGCTCACCCTGCACCCCCTCCCTAAGGGATGTCCATATGATGGAGATTGGTTCAGTTTATACGAGGGCTCTAGGTGTTAGTGGGGGATCACTGTCTTGTGACCTCCCACATACACCGGGTGAGTACTTACCTCTTACATAGTTACATAGTTAGTACGGTCGAAAAAAGACATATGTCCATCAAGTTCAACCAGGGAATTAAGGGGTAGGGGTGTGGCGCGATATTGGGGAAGGGATGGGATTTTATATTTCTTCATAAGCATTAATGTTATTTTGTTCCAGGAATGTATCTAACCCTGTTTTAAAGCTGTTAATTGTTCCTGCTGTGACCAGTTCCTGAGGTAGACTGTTCCATAAATTCACAGTCCTCACGGTAAAGAAGGCGTGTCGCCCCTTGAGACTAAACTTTTTCTTCTCCAGACGGAGGGAGTGCCCCCTCGTCCTTTGGGGGGGTTTAACCTGGAACAGTTTTTCTCCATATTTTTTGTATGGGCCATTTATATACTTATATACGTTTATCATATCCCCCCTTAAACGTCTCTTCTCAAGACTAAACAATTGTAACTCCTTTAATCGCTCCTCATAGCTAAGATGTTCCATGCCCCATATTAGTTTAGTCGCGCGTCTCTGCACCCTTTCCAACTCCGCAGTGTCCCTTTTATGAACAGGCGACCAAAACTGACCAGCATATTCCAGGTGAGGCCATACCAATGATTTATAAAGGGGGAGTATTATGTCCCTGTCCCTTGAGTCCATGCCTCTTTTTATACATGACAATATCCTGCCGGCTTTGGAAGCAGCAGCCTGACATTGTGCTATTCTGTAGTCTGTGATCTACAAGTCCCCCAGATCCTTCTCTACCAGTGACTCTGCCAGTTTAATCCCCCCTAAGACATACGACGCTGCAGGTTATTAGTATACACAGCCCCCCTCTATATACACAGCCCCCCTCTATATACACAGCCCCCCCTCTATATACACAGCCCCCCCTCTATATACACAGCCCCCCCTCTATATACACATCCTCTATATACACAGCCCCCCCTCTATATACACAGGCCCCCCTAAGACATACGATGCTGCAGGTTATTAGTATACAAAGCCCCCTCTATATACACAGCCCCCCTCTATATAACACAGCCCCCCCTCTATATACACAGCCCCCCTCTATATACACAGCCCCCCTCTATATAACACAGCCCCCCCTCTATATACACAGCCCTCCTCTATATACACAGCCCCCTCTA
This sequence comes from Hyla sarda, assembly GCF_029499605.1. NCBI lineage: Eukaryota > Metazoa > Chordata > Amphibia > Anura > Hylidae > Hyla > Hyla sarda. Next base: position 223,201,304 of record NC_079196.1, on the reverse strand, counting down.
TATACACAGCCCCCCTCTATATACACATCCTCTATATACACAGCCCCCCCTCTATATACACAGCCCCCCCCTCTATATATACAGCCCCCCTCTGTATACACAGCCCCCCCTCTATATACACAGCCCTCCTCTATATACACAGCCCCCCCTCTATATACACAGCCCCCCCTCTATATACACAGCCCTCCTCTATATACACAGCCCCCCTCTATATACACATCCTCTATATACACAGCCCCCCCTCTATATACACAGCCCCCCTCTATATACACAGCCCCCCTCTATATACACAGCCCCCCCTCTATATACACAGCCCCCCTCTATATACACAGCCCCCCTCTATATACACAGCCCCCCTCTATATACACAGCCCCCCCTCTATATACACAGCCCCCCCTCTATAAACACAGCCCCCCCTCTATATACACAGCCCCCCCTCTATATACACAGCCCCCCCCTCTATATACACAGCCCCCCCCTCTATATACACATCCTCTATATACACAGCCCCCCCTCTATATACACAGCCCCCCTCTATATACACAGCCCCCCTCTATATACACAGCCCCCCTCTATATACACAGCCCCCCCCTCTATATACACAGCCCCCCTCTATATACACAGCCCCCCTCTATATACACAGCCCCCCTCTATATACACAGCCCCCCCCTCTATATACACAGCCCCCCCTCTATATACACAGCCCCCCCCTCTATATACACAGCCCCCCCCTCTATATACACATCCTCTATATACACAGCCCCCCCCTCTATATACACAGCCCCCCTCTATATACACAGCCCCCCTCTATATACACAGCCCCCCTCTATATACACAGCCCCCCCTCTATATACACAGCCCCCCTCTATATACACAGCCCTCCTCTATATACACAGCCCCCCTCTATATACACATCCTCTATATACACAGCCCCCCTCTATATACACAGCCCTCCTCTATATCCACAGCCCTCCTCTATATACACAGCCCCCCCTCTATATACACAGCCCCCCTCTATATACACAGCCCCCCCCTCTATATACACAGCCCCCCTCTATATACACAGCCCTCCTCTATATACACAGCCCCCCTCTATATACACATCCTCTATATACACAGCCCCCCCTCTATATACACAGCCCCCCTCTATATACACAGCCCTCCTCTATATACACAGCCCCCCTCTATATACACATCCTCTATATACACAGCCCCCCCTCTATATACACAGCCCCCCTAAGACATACGACGCTGCAGGTTATTAGTACCCAGATGCATAACTTTAGATTTATCCACATTGAACCTCATTTGCCAAGTGGAGGCCCAGACACTTAGTCTATCCAAGTCATCTTGTAACTTATGCTTACACTTTCATTGGTTTTTGGGATTCGAGCGCCGCCTTTTTTTTCTTTTTACCTATTATATTTTCTAAGTATATATATATATATATATATATATATATATATATATATAGAGTTGGGTAAAACAACGCGCAGCAGTGTTCCGCGTCCACAGTGCAGCGTTTTACTACTCTCCGAGCGCGCCTTGTATACAGGCTCCCTTCACGTATCCTCATTGTGGTGGCAGTATGCATTCCCATTACATTGGGGGGGCTTGTATTCCTGCACCACTCACATCTTTCATATGTGGTCTGCCGGCCCCAGTAGGAGGAGATTCTGCCATGTAACTGGTTGTGATGTGACTGACAATCTCGTAGTACATCTGCGAGGCCCGGTTTTCTCCCCTTATCCCGAGTTACCATGTCCTCCCCGCTCTGCATCCTGCTGCTGCTGCTGCATGTGACAGCTATGTGTGAGTATGGCACCAATGATGATGATGATGATGACAACAATAGGCAGGCGGCATCCATTCTGCTGACAGCCGCGGCTGCACAGTGTTTGTCCTTGTGATTTTTTGCTTTGCATGCGACTGTTCTCACAACGAGCCAGTAACGCAGAACCGGAGCGTCAGCTGCATTATCTTTTAATAATGGATATGTATAGCCTGACGCATTCATTCTTAACCATTTCAAGCATCGCCGTAGGTATAAGTGCCTCCCGATAATACTGCAGCACCTATTATGGAGATCTGATACATGATAACTAGGGGGGGGGGGGGGGGGGGGGGGATGGGGGTCTTGGTCCCTTTTGCCCCCCTCAACCAACGTGCAGCGGTACAAAGTGTCGTTCAGCATCAGCACCACGAATGACACCTTCCCTTTTCGAGGTCCTTATTCCCAAATGTGACACCGCAGCTTCTGTCAATGAATAGTGGGGGGGGGTTTCTGCGTCCCTAGACACATGCCCACTCACATTCTCGTAGCGTGCTGCTTGTAGTCATATTATAGCGGTTCGCTTTATAGTGATGATTTAGTGTTATGAGGAGGATTGACATTGCTCGGAAAATTTGACAAATGGGTAACACCAAAAAAATGTGTTTTTTTTTTTTGCAACTGTTCCGTCCATGCACATGCTATAAAAACAGCTCCATTAGGCTATGTTCACACGCAGTATTTTAACCCCTTGCCGCGTGACGCCGTTTATAAACAGGGCAGCGGCACGTAAGGTAGGAAAGACGGTTTCGTGCCGCTGTACTGTCTATAAGCAGCCGGGACCTGTGGCTAATGGGTATAGGGAAGTGGTCTTCAACCTGTGGACCTCCAGATGTTGCAAAACTACAACTCCCAGTATGCCCGGACAGCCGTTGGCTGTCCGGGCATACTGGGAGTTGTAGTTTTACAACATCTGGAGGTCCGCAGGTTGGAGACCACTGGTATAGAGGATGAGTTTTTGATTGCAGGGGTCCGACCACTGTGGCCCCCCCGTGATCTCTTGTACAGAGCCCTTGCTCTCCCCCAGAGCGGAGTGTCACGACCCCCCGTCCGAAGCGGGGCCCTCCCTTCGGCTCTCCCATAGAGACATATTGAAGGGGTGTGGCGGCCACCGTTTCAGGTGGGGGTCATGACGCGCCACTCTGGGGTAGAGCCAGGCCTCCGTACAGGAGATCACATGGGGGGGGAGCGGTTGGACCCCCCCCCCCCCCACAATCTAAAACTGTGGATAGGGGATACGTTTTTCTGTACTTCCAGGCATGGGACTTCTCCTTTAAAGGAGATATCCAGGGCTGAAAAACGTATCCCCTATCCTAAGGATGGGGGATAAGTTTCAGATCGTGGGGGGTCCGACTGCTGGGGCCCCCTGCGATCTCCTGTATGGGGCCCCGGCAGCCCGCAGGAAGGGGGCGTGTTGACCTCCGCACAAAGCGGCGGCCGACACCCCCCCCCCCCCCTCAATACAACTCTATGGCAGAGCCGGAGCGCTGCCTTCGGGAATCTCCCGCTCTACCATAGCACAGTATTGAGGGGGGGGGGGTGTCGGCCGCCGCTTCGTGCAGTGGTCAACACCCGTATTCTGGCCAGCGAGCCGGGGCCCCGTACAGGAGATCATGGGGGGGAACCACAGCGGTCGGACCCCCCACGATCTTAAACTGTGGATAGGGGTACGTTTTTCTGTACTTCCAGGCATGGGACTTCTCCTTTAAGGGGTTAATACCAAATGTGTCTGTAAAATCACAGAAAATTGCTTCAGATTATAGAAAAATGTAAGTCTATGGAAAAGTGGTTGTGCACACAGGGGTGGAATTTATAAATTGTCATGCCCAGCGCTGCGGAATCTGTAGACGCTATATAAATAAATAAATAAAATAAATGCCCCGGCAAAATTGCAAACATAGTGTGTTTTTATCTTGCGCATTGACTTGCACCAAAATTATCTAATTTTGCTCCATTTTTATGTTATCTGCCCCGGCTTTATTGTTTGTTGTTGTGCATCTTCCAGTGAGCGTGGTTAATAGATGTACTCTTTCGCGCACTTCGTAAGTGGTGAGTGACGGCTGCTATCAGTAGCAGGGCACTGACCACTAATGATGGGCATTGGCAATTCCGCAGATGCCCATCATTAGCCTTTTAGGCGCTGTGATCAATGTTGATCATGGTGTCTAAAGGATGGAAATACAGTGGCAGGTGGGTTGATGATGCTCATCGGACCCCTGCAGCATGATGGAGGGGGGTCTGATTAGTTAGAATGGTATCCAATGGTTTCCTCTCCTAATAAAAATGACACCGCAGTCTACACCTGCATATTTGGTAGCGACAAAATTGTATGGCTGATTTTTGGTCATTTATCAAATTTTTTTTTATTTTTTATAAATAGCATAAATAGTTTAAAAAAAAAGCACAAATTACGCAAAGAAGTACGCAAAGAAAAAAATACTTTATACAGCCTTTATAAGACACAGGGGCCAAAAAAAGGGCAAATTTATGCATATTTATTGCATTAATAAAATTTTACACTTTTTAAAAGTAGTACAGTGCTCCCTCAAGTTACAATATTAATTGGTTCCAGGATGACCATTGTATGTTGAATCCATTGTATGTTGAGACCAGAACTATATGGAAACCTGGTAATTGGTTCTGAAGCCACCAAAATGTCATCCAAAAATAGGAAAAAGTGAGGATAAAAAAAAAAATAAGTAGATAACTAATATAGATAAAGAAAATCCTTATATATAAAAGTAAGAAAAAGCTGCTGGGAGCTGTAAATCACTGTCTATGTCAGTGTTTCCCAACCAGGGTGCCTCCAGCTGTTGATAAACTACAACTCCCAGCATGCCCGGACAGCCAAAGGCTGTCCGGGCATGCTGGGAGTTGTAGTTTTGCAACAGCTGGAGGCACCCACTTTGGGAAACACTGGTCTATGTAGAGGAAGCTTCATGGTCCTGTCCTGTACAGAACACGCAAAGTCCAAAGGAGCAGCTAACCCTGGCACAGGTAAAGAGTAATACAGAACATGTAATACCTCCCTGTACTGTAGGGGGCGCTACCAGACACCAGTCAGTGCATAAACTTCAGTAATACAGGTAAAGAGTAGTACAGAAATGTAATACCTCCCTGTACTATAGGGGGCGCTACCAGACACCAGTCAGTGCATAAACTTCAGTAATACAGGTAAAGAGTACAGAACATGTAATACCTCCCTGTACTGTAGGGGGCGCTATCAGACACAAGTCAGTGCATACACTTCAGTAATACAGGTGAAGAGTGCAGAACATGTAATACCTCCCTGTACTGTAGGGGGCGCTATCAGACACCAGTCAGTGCATACACTTCAGTGATACAGGTAAAGAGTGCAGAACATGTAATACCTCCCTGTACTGTAGGGGGCGCTATCAGACACCAGTCAGTGCATACACTTCAGTTATACAGGTGAAGAGTGCAGAACATGTAATACCTCCCTGTACTGTAGGGGGAGCTATCAGACACAAGTCAGTGCATACACTTCAGTAATGCAGGTGAAGAGTGCAGGACATGTAATACCTCCCTGTACTGTAGGGGGCACTACCAGAGACATGTCAGTGCATAAACTTCAGTAATACAGGTGAAGAGTACAGAACATGTAATACCTCCCTGTACTGTAGGGGGCGCTACCAGACACCAGTCAGTGCATGCACTTCAGTAATACAGGTAAAGAGTACAGAACATGTAATACCTCCCTGTACTGTAGGGGGCGCTACAGACACCAGTCAGTGCATACACTTCAGTAATACAGGTAAAGAGTACAGAACATGTAATACCTCCCTGTACTGTAGGGGGCGCTACCAGACACCAGTCAGTGCATACACTTCAGTAATACAGGTGAAGAGTGCAGAACATGTAATACCTCCCTGTACTGTAGGGGGCGCTACCAGACACCAGTCAGTGCATACGCTTCAGTAATACAGGTGAAGAGTGCAGAACATGTAATACCTCCCGGTACTGTAGGGGGTGCTACCAGACACCAGTCAGTGCATACGCTTCAGTAATACAGGTGAAGAGTACAGAACATGTAATACCTCCCTGTACTGTAGGGGGCGCTACCAGTCAGCCAGTCAGTAGATGCACTTTAGGAATACAGGGGTTTTACCAATGAATGTCCATTCTGATTGGTCGGTTCTTCCAGCCATTGACACGTTTCGCAGATTCCATAACATTGTATGTCGAGTCTGGTTTCAAGTTACAATGGTCCAGAAAAGACCATTGTATGTTGAAACTATTGTATGTTGAGGCCATTGTAAGTTGAGGGATCACTGTACAATAATAGTACACTCAATTGTATTGATCCACAAAATAAAGATACCTGGTCAGTTTTACCGTAAGGTGCATGAAGGCAAAACACTCCCAAAAGATGCAAGATTTTTTTTCTAAGCTCCCCTCCCAAATAATAATTTTTTCGTTTTGCTCACATGGCTCTGTGGATGGAAACATAAAGGAGTTACGGTATGTCTCCAAGAAGGAACAATTTAAATAGGCTGTGTCCTTAAGGGGTTAAAGCAAAAGACGAAAAATAACATGAGCCAAAAATACTGTTAGAACTTAAAAATGCGCCTGCTAAAAAGTATGTTTATAGTTTTATTTTTTTTTATTTTTTTAAGGAACTGAAATATAATATAGCGAAATACAGTATTTATATATGTTGAATGTTTTATTTTTTCTCTGAAAACCTATAACGCTTTAATAATCAATATAATATTGTATAAAATATTTGACACACCTTATAAGGGTGTTCACACGCGCAGTGCATGCGTTGCAGAAATATCTGCCGTTACCATACATCTTGAGGATGTTCACGCAGCGTTTTTTTGGCGGTAATTTTGCGCCGTAAGATAATCCTGACGTATTGTGAAATTACAGTCATATTATTTTTTTTTACAACTGTAATTTTCTTTATCGTAGCGATGCACAAAATATTAAAAAATTGACACCTCAGTTTCCACCGATGCACATACAACACCAAAGATGGTCACGCGAATATGTCGCAGGACATAACGTGGGCAATGTGAGACCTTATTGTACCCATATAGTATGTAGTAGGCATACACGCATAAGAACGAGATCCATGGAGAGAATTTCAACATAATGAGCTGTCACTCAAACCTGCGGCGATCACGGGTTATACCTGGTGAAACGGGCAGCCGCTTGCTTTACGGCCTGGCTGAATGAATCAGATGAGGCAGCCAGGTAGTGAAGCGAGCTTGCTGCCTCATCTGACTCCTTCTCCGGGTTAAAACTTGCGATTACAGCGGGTCTCTGAGATCGTGCACCATTAAAGTTTTGACTTGTCATTAACTTTTACAAATGACAATAACCCTTCAAGAAGATCCTAAGTTGACTTTGGTAGCCAACAGACCAGATGCCATTCTCGGGCATCCAGCTGCTGTAGCAACTATGAACTTCCAGTGATTGCTTTGCGGCTTACCAATAGGTGACTGTGGGAGCCCCCTCCCATTCAATCACTTACCGTGGTAAGTGTTTAAAGGGGTATTCCGCCCCTAGACATCTTATCCCCTATCCAAAGGATAGGGGATAAGATGTCAGATCGCCGCGGTCCCGCTGCTGGGGACCCCCGGGATCCCCGCTGCGGCACCGTGCTCGAGTTCGCTCTGTGCGTAATGACGGGCGATAAGGGGGACAGAGCAGCGTGACATCATGGCGCCGCCCCTCGTGACATCACGGCCCGTCCCCTTAATGCAAGTCTATGGGAGGGGGCGTGACGACCGCCACGCCCCCTCCCATAGACTTGTATTGAAAGGGGCGGGCCGTGACATCACGAGGGGCGGAGCCGTGACGTAACGATGCTCCGGCCCCTGTACCGCCCATCATTACGTGCAGAGCGAACTCGCTCTGTGCTGTAATGATAGCGCGGTGCCGCAGCGGGGATCCCAGGGGTCCGCAGCAGCGGGATGGTGGCGATCTGACATCTTATCCCCTATCCTTTGGATAGAGGATAAGATGTCTAGGGGCGGAGTACCCCTTTAACAGTGCCAACCTCAGCAGTAACATTTGAAGCCTGGTTGTATCTGACAGTGGCTTCTGCTGTGGAGGGCATGGGCATTAGAGATGTGTCCGAGCAATCCTCTTGACTTCACTGACACTACAGTTACATTTATTGAGGGGTCACATTTTTCTTCCTACCTGGAGGCCCAGTGACCAGCCCTTATCCCTCTCTCTGGTGAAAACCAGTCATCACATTCTTAACTGTGATTGGACTGTCTGTAAAAATTGACCAATCACAGCGATTGCTGGGTGTGATTAAAGTTGATTGGTCCTAAGTAGGCAAGATGTCCCCTATTGGCGACACTGGTTTTAGTTAAACTATCACTATGCGACTTTGTGCGGAGACAGTTTAACTGTATCATGTACAGGTAGGTGGGAATTTAAAGTGTAACCTTAAAGCATACCTATCAAAAAAAAAAAAAAAAGAAAAAATGGATATGTTGCTCAGTACCTAATCCTGATCATGTATATATCACTTTTATGTGTCTAGGGCCTATATATCCCTAACAAATAGCATTTATATGTTGCTCACTTGCTTTGTTTTCTTGCCCTCTGGAGGGGGCGTGTCCGTCTCTCTCCCTCACTGTGGATGACTCATCTGGGAGCAGCCTGGCATTCTGCAAATCTCTGTACTCTGTAACCCTTTCTTCTCTGGGCAGTCTGCAAATCCCTCACAGTAGTTTTTATGCATACATTTTCTATCTGTTCCTAGTAAAGCTGGATGCTAATCAACATAGCTGTCATTATGTGTGTCATTCAACTTTCACAGACTCCTGAATGTCTGATCAGCTTCTTTGTCATTCAGGAGTCAGAGAAAGATTTGACTGTTCAAGCATGCTGGGAGTTGTCGTTTTGCATTGCAACAGCTGGAGCTGCAGTGTTTTATAAGGCACTGTGTTAGAGCAGTGTTGCCTTTAGCTGTTGCAAAACTACAACTCCCAGCATGCCCACACATCCTTTGTCTTTAATTTTGCAAGAGCTGGAGGCACACAGCTGGAGAATACACAGCTCTAAAACAGAGTTTTACAAAGGTATCCAATAGGAGAAAGAAGCCGAGCACTCACCAGACCTTGAATGCAGGTAGACTTTATTGATCCGAACGATGTGCCTTTGATCGTTCGGATCAATAAAGTCTACCTGCATTCAAGGTCTGGTGAGTGCTCCGCTTCTTTCTCCTATTGGATACCTGTTTATATCGTCTATCAGCGTAGCAGCACCTGTATGTACCTCCAGCAGTTGCAAGGGGAGTAGTCATAAAGGGTCCCAGCCTTTCCTGTCCTCATGATACAGAGAGTGGTGCCGAGCTTCCTTCGTTATATAGAGTTTTACAAAGATTGTACCCCCTGCTGTTGTAAAACTACAACTCCCATCATAGTTTAGGAACAGCTGAAGGCTGTAGTGGTGCAATGGTGATCTCCTATACTGGACACCAACACACTTTACGGCTGTATCCAGTATGCTGCAAAATGCAGAGTAGTAGTCTGTCTGCATAAAGACATATGACTCCTAGTTACGGCTATTTTCATTTTAGATTTTCTTTGTAAAATTTACATTTTTTTTGAATAAATGTATATTTTAAAAAGTCATCTTATCAGTAGTACTACAAAATATAAAAAGTTTTTCTTAATGACGGTGTCTCTTTAAAGCAGAACTCTGATGATGATCTACCGACAGGATGCCTGTTTACATTTCCTAGCAATTCACAGCCCGAGACTTCCCCTAGACTACAGCACTCAGGACACATATTTGCCAGAATTACCATGCAAGTCTACTGGACTTGTGACAAATCAATATCCTAATTGCTAATTGACCGTCACCCGCGTTACAATTTAAGACACCTCATGCCCTGACGTACATGTATGTGATTTTAGGAAAAGAGTTAATACATTTTTGCAGTAGATTCAGGGCAGTCATCAGAAATCTCTAGACCAAGGAAAGTCAATTTTTTGACTAGCATTCACAGTTATAGCATTTGTAAACTAAAATATACTACATTAAGAACTATGTGTCTCTTACAATAAAATCTATGTCTCACAGATGCTCAGTTACGGGTCACCACCTCCCCTGATCAAATGGCTTCTGAGACTGGAACCACTGCTGTCTTGAAATGTTTTTTTTCTTTGGGTGTGACCCCAGTGGATCCTGCCCAGGTCCATGTGTTTTGGAAGCATGAAGGAAAGAAAGTATTGTCATACGTTGACAGAATCACTGCTCTTAGACCTGGCGCACATATCTCAGAAGAACAGCTGGCAAACGGAGATGCATCCCTAACTCTACCTAATGTCACACTGGAAGACGCAGGCCAGTACACCTGTAGTATCCGACTGGGATCTGAACAGGTGACACAGAATGTGAATTTTATTGTTACTGGTAAGTGTCCCACCACATTTTTACTCAATGAAATGTGCTACTCCAATGTTTACACACAAAAAAGGTTCATACTACTACACAATGCTTTACATCCCACTCCTAGAAGATTTTAACACACTAAGTTTCCTAAGCCTTGGTAGATAACAATACATTACAGATGGAAGTCAGAGTTGTCGGGTACAGTAATGGGGACTACACTTACCCCACTGAATGTGAAGTAATGGTGAGAAAAAAACCTCACCTATGGCAAAGATAAAGAGACTTCAGAGCACTGATTCAGTTTTCACAAGGACTTCGGGACGTATCACAGACAAGAATGATCCGACGAGTTAAGTGCATTAAAATTGTAATCTTTATTCCAAAGTATTTAAAATCGAACAGCAAAAAACAGTACAGACACAGACTTCAATGCCTACATGTAGGCTGTTAAAGTCTGTACCATTTCTGCTGTTCAGTTATTAATACTTTGGCAAAACGATGACCCCATTGAATCCGAGCCATAAAATGTTGCCCTCATGTAAACATAAAGTGAGCTGTAGAATGACGGGCGCTTTCATGTTGAAATAACCGTATAGTCTTGCCATTTTATTGTCACTGTTTGGCATCATAAATGCACTTAATGTGACTCAGAACAACAGTGGTTTGGTTTTTGTGGCTGGAAACATGTGCCCCCATTGTGTGCATCATTCATTTCTTCAGTGCTTTGTCAAATGACAAAAAATTAAGTTGTGACTCCGAAAACATAGATCATGGCCATAAAGCCATCCAATGTAAATATGAAAATTGGACACTCCAGTGCTGAGGTTTAGTACATTTGCAGTGGGGTTTACAAAGAGAAGAGGTTAAATCTAACAACCTATGATATCTCTAAGGTTTATTGGATGGATCCCAATGGTCTCTGTTATATAAGAGATAGAGGTCAGGTTCAAAGAGATCCTAGATGAATAAACAAGCAAAAGGGTACAATACTTCTAAGACAAAAAGAGATAAGTCTGCAGACCAAGTGTCATCACCAAACAACAAAGCTCCAAGCAGAATGTTTTCCATGGGGCTGATAAAATTGTGTAGGAAATTAGGACAATGCTCTAAATGATGAACCATTAAGCGGTGTGGGAATATGTAATCTGCTGGTTGTGGTGGCCAATATACTGTATGTTAAAGGTAACAAAGTCAAAACTAATGTAAACACTTTGTTAAATGTAACACAGTGACAAGCCTATACAACAGCTATATAAAATGGACAACCTTCGGACAAAAATCATCTTATTTCCTCTTGGCCCCTTCAATGTTCTCTTGGTAGACAGCATGTTGTGGTAAGCCTTCCTGAGGGGTTGGGGACTGCCATGTGGACAGGGCAGTAAGTTAAAAAGTCAATTCATCTCTGCCTTGTTCTACGGCCTGGTCTAGGCTCCAATTGGTGGGAAGGAGACCAGTCAAAAACCATCAATGACCTTTCAAGGACTGTTGCCAACAATAACCAAAATTATCCAAAAAAGCAGAAGAGCCTGCCATCTCTCCTTTGCATATCTAAAGCTGGTTACAGTATATATAAGAAATTTTGGATAGCCCAAAAAAAAAAAATTAAGAAATTTCTACCAACAGTAAGCACATTTTTGTGACACAGACGAGCTGGACAAATGCTGACCGTCGGCAGTAAATCATCTAAACTGCCTTTTCCATAATTTAAAATCTCTAGTGTAGGCTAGCTTCAAATATAATAAAAAAAATAGATACAGAATATTAAAGGAAATCTGTCATCAGAATCACCCGCACTAAACCTGTTACACGGGCTTGTAGTGCGGGTGATCCTGATTAAAACGCTCCTTACCTGGTTAAAAATGGTTCAGCGGTTCTTCAGATATCTATATCTTTAGTTTTCTGTTATTCCCTGGCTTGGGACTCAGTGGGAGGTCTTATCAGCGCGGACTCGGCTACACGTCATTCTAGCTGGGTGGAGCGGCAGCCCAGCTCATGAATATTCATGAACTTATTATCGTAGTCTAACTCCTTTTTCTAGGTCACGTGGGGAGGGCCGCGCATGCGCATATTCATGAGCCGGGCGGCCGCTCCGCCCAGCTAGAATGACGTGTAGCCGAGTCCGCGCTGTTAAGACCTCCCACTGAGTCCCAAGCCAGGGAATAACAGAAAACTAAAAATAAAGATATCTGAAGAACCGCTGAACCATTTTTAACCAGGTAAGAAGCATTTTAATCAGGATCACCCGCACTACAAGCCTGTGTAACAAGTTTAGTGCGGGTGATTCTGATGACAGATTCCCTTTAAGTATTTATGAGATACATTAATAGTTGGTGTGTTATAGGGTAGTTTACAGGATTGGTAACTGCTTTATTATGTGTTTGCTTTATGGCAGTCTGTTTTGCAACCATGGTTATATGATATAGCTACTATTGTGCACTATTTGTTGGGTGAAATGTGACAGTGTTCACCTACTCATAAAACTAAAGCTACACTTTCCCAACTGGAGGAAAAGTATTTTATTATAGCCTTCTGCAGAGATTTACCACTTAAAGGGGTATTCCGCCCCTAGACATTTTATCCCCTATCCAAAGGATAGGGGATAAGATGTCTAATCGCCGCAGTCCCGCTGCTGGGGACCCCCGGGATCATTACAGCACAGAGCGAGTTCGATACGGGGGATGGAGCAGCGTGACGTCATGGCGCCGCCCCTCGTGACATCACGGCCCGTCCCCTTAATGCAAGTCTATGGGAGGGGGCGTAGACTTGTATTGAAAGGGGCGGGCCGTGACATCACGAGGGGCGGAGCCGTGACGTAACGATGCTCCGGCCCCTGTACCGCCCATCATTACGTGCAGAGCGAACTCGCTCTGTGCTGTAATGATGGCGGGGTGCCGCAGCGGGGATCCCAGGGGTCCCCAGCAGCGGGACCGCGGCGATCTGACATCTTATCCCCTATCCTTTGGATAGGGGATAAAATGTCTAGGGGCAGAATACCCCTTTAATGACCAAGCCAATTGAACAGTTTTCTTAATCTTTTTAATATGTCACATTTTAAGACTATAACTTTTTTTTAATCGACAGAGCTGTATGAGGGATTATTTTTTGTGGGACAAGTTTTGGTGTTTGGGTTCATATAACTTACTGATTACATTTTTAACATTTTTTTTGAGGGGGGGGGGGAGTATGAATTTTTTTTTTTAAATGTGTACCATTATAAAACATTATAAGTGCTGTGGTAATGATTTGATTGTGACCTGTAAGAAGTTAAACTAACGGGATCTGGGGTCTCTCCATTCCAGGCAGTTAGTGCGGTGGGCACAGCTATCATTCAGATGTCATAAGGTGTCAGCCTAGCCTAAAAGACTGGCATGAAAACCCTTATGGGAGCTTATTAAGAGGTTAAAGGTCTGTTCTTTTATTATAGGATTCCCATTTGCGTGAGACAATAAAAGGTGGGCATTCACACCTTGTTTTTCTTTCCATTCCGTTTTGCTGTATGTAAAAACATAGCCAACTACGCTATGGTGTACCCCAAAAAGTCGGCATTACGGTCCTTTTTTTAAAATAATGTATATCAGTAGAAAATGAATGGTATAGCCTGAGAAGCATTCGTTTTTAGCATCCTTTAATGTATATGTATGTATATATATATATATATATATATATATATATATATATAAAAAGGATACCGTATATACTCGAGTATAAGCCGACCCGAATATAAGCCGAGGCCCCTAATTTTACCCCAAAATCCCAGGAAAAGTTATTGACTCGAGTATAAGCCTAGGGTGGGAAATACATCATCCCCCCCTGTCATCATCCAGACCCCCCGTCATAATCACCCTGTCATCATCACCCTGTCATCATCCCCCTTCATCATCACCGCCTGTCATCATCCCCTTGTCATCATCCCACACATCCCCCCTTCATCATCCCCTTGTCATCATCCCACACCCCCCCTTCATCATCCCCCTGTCATCATCCCACACCCCCCCTTCATCATCCCCCTGTCATCATCCCACACCCCCCCTTCATCATCCCCCTGTCATCATCCCACACCCCCCCTTCATCATCCCCCTGTCATCATCCCACACCCCCCTTCATCATCCCCTTGTCATCATCCCCTTGTCATCATCCCACACCCCCTTCATCATCCCCCTGTCATCATTCCACACCCCCCCCCTTCATCATCCCCTTGTCATCATCCCCTTGTCATCATCCCACACCCCCTTCATCATCCCCCTGTCATCATTCCACACCCCCCCCCCTTCATCATCCCCTTGTCATCATCACCACATGTCATCATCATGGTCTGTCCGGGCTTGCTGGGAGTTGTAGTTTTGAAACCTCTGGAGGTCCACAGGTTGAAGACCAATGCGGCCTTCGACATCATCCAGCCCCCTCTCACCCCCTTTAGTTCGGTACTCACCTCCGCTCGGCGCTGGTCCGGTGCTGCAGGACTGTCCGGTGAGGAGGTGGTCCGGTGGGATAGTGGTTCCGGGCTGCTATCTTCACCGGGGGGCCTCTTCTCCGCGCTTCGGGCCCAGAATAGAGGCGTTGCCTTGACGATGACGCAGAGGAACGTTGGTAATGAACGTACCTCTGCGTTGTCGTCAAGGCAACGTGACTTTTCCGGGGCCGGGGCCGAAGCGCGGAGAAGAAGCCCCCCGGTGAAGATGGCAGCCCGGAATCACTATCCCACTGGACGACCTCACCACCGGACAGTCCTGCAGCACCGGACCAGCGCCGAGCAGAGGTGAGTACAGAACTAAAGGGGGTGAGAGGGGGCTGGATGATGTCGAAGGCCGCAGTGGTCTTCAACCTGCGGACCTCCAGAGGTTTTAAAACTACAACTCCCAGCAAGCCCGGACAGCCGATGGCTGCCCGGGCTTGCTGGGAGTTGTAGTTTTGAAACCTCTGGAGGTCCGCAGGTTGAAGACCACTGAGGGCGGAGAGTTCACTCGACTATAAGCCGAGGGGGGTGTTTTCAGCACGAAAAATCGTGCTGAAAAGCTCGGCTTATACTCGAGTATATACGGTATGTTAAAAGGAACAAAATCACAGTGTGAACTAGAAAAACAAAGGATAAAAAAACAAAATAAACAGCGTAGAGTTTTCTAGTATTTTACTAAAATGTGTTCCAAAAGTGTTTTCTTTTATAGTTATGCATGAATGTATCCCATTCCGGTTTATGGGCTGAAGATGCCCTGAGCAATGGGAAAAATCCCACTTCTTCTATTTATGTACCTGATGGCTCAATGTTTCAATATTTTTTGACTTAATCAGCTGCTATAGGCAGAATGATATCTTCCTCACCATATACCAGCATTAAGTTATTACCAACATTTTATCTTCTCCTCAGAATTCCAGTACATAAGCCTTGAAGGAACCACGGTCATTATCAACAAGTCCAATGAGTTACGATGTTCAGCGAGTAATTTGTCATCTCCTGATGTTACGTTCAAGTGGATGAAAGATGGAGTGGTCCTCAGCACCTCCACCCCACATCTGGTAGAAGGTAGTAAAAGCGAAGGCTTTATAGCTCACAGTTCATTTTGCTTTACTCCAGTCCCTGAAGATGAGGACGCTTACTACTCATGTCAAGTTGTGCAAAAGTCACTTCCTCCACTTAAGAAAACATTTCAACTCACCTTTGGAGGTAAGACCCTACTTCTTTGTTAAATATTTGGATGAAACCATTGAATAATATCATGGTGACCACAGGATGAATTAACCATTTCTAAATAATTTAACTTAAAGGGGTACTCCGGCGCTAAGACATCTTATCCCCCTATCCAAAGGATAGGGGATAAGATGCCTGATCGCGGAGGTCCCGCCGCTGGGGACCCCCATGATCTTGCACGCAGCACCCCGTTATAATCAGTCCCCGATGCACGTTCGCTCCGGGTCTGATTACTGGCAATCACGGGGGCCGGAGCGTTGTGACGTCACGACCACGCCCCCGCGTGACGTCACTCTCCGCCCCCTCAATGCAAGCCTATGGGAGGGGGCGTGACAACTGTCAACTTTTAACCTTGGGATAACCCCTATAAGGCTACTGTAACACAGCATTATGCCAAAATCTGCAGAGCACAGAGAAATTATAATGGAAACATTTGCATTTCTTCCGTTTGCCTTTAAAACACCGAAACTAAATTCTGATCAAAATTTGTCTATGAGAACATGACTTTAAGAATATGTAAGAATGAATATGTGCATGCAACCATGGAAACATTATAGATGCAACAAACGCCACAGTTAGAGTTGAAGACTTAATTCAATTTCAACAACTGCAGCAGTAAAATACAGAGAAAAGAAAAAGACAATAGCAGCACTCACCAAGAAATAGCAGCACTCACCAAGAAATAGCGGCACTCACCAAGAAATAGCGGCACTCACCAAGAAATAGCGGCACTCACCAAGAAATAGCGGCACTCACCAAGAAATAGCAGCACTCACCAAGAAATAGCAGCACTCACCAAGAAATAGCAGCACTCACCAAGAAATAGCGGCACTCACCAAGAAATAGCGGCACTCACCAAGAAATAGCGGCACTCACCAAGAAATAGCAGCACTCACCAAGAAATAGCGGCACTCACCAAGAAATAGCGGCACTCACCAAGAAATAGCGGCACTCACCAAGAAATAGCGGCACTCACCAAGAAATAGCGGCACTCACCATCTGTGAACTCATCTTTACTCTATTGTATGATAGTACACATCAATACAAGCAGTGGTGGGAGCAGACAGAGAGCTGTCATGGGTAGCTGAACGCTCCCTCCTTGCTGGCACTAGTGGCTCCGGGACTCGCAGTGCGGGATGCACCCGCATGCGTGTCCCGGGCGCTGCTATGCGCGATGCTCCAGCCGTTCAGCCCAGCCGTGAGTGCACCTCTCCTTATGGCCACGGCGGCTCCAGGACTCGCTGCGTGGGACGCGCCAGCATACAAGTCCCAGCATCTCCTTACCCCACACTGTCTCCCTCTCTCTGCGCATCGCCGGCACGCGCCTCCCCTTCTCCTTCCCTACTAGATTTACCAGTACACACTTAATTGGTCTGCTGCAGGGCGGACCTTAAGTCCAGCATATCCCTATCTTGGTGGCAGATATTCGTGCCTTGTGCCAAGAGAAAGGGTTCCTCAGTATTACCCTACTTAGCGTTCCTGACCTCCAGCTCGTGACCTCCTTTGCCGCATGCCTCCTGACCTCGTGCCTGTGACCCAACTACGTTTCCTTGCCGCCCTTCTGACCTGTGCTTCGTCCTTACTACGTCTTACCATCTGTGCCGAGTTACATTTGGGCAACCTGTGTGGACGGATCGTGCCAGGGGTAGCGACCTGGGTACCGCCTGCCGCAACAAGTCCATTCTGCTTTGTGGCGGGCTCTGGTGAGAACCAGCGGCACCTTAGACTCCGCTCCCTGGTACGGTTCAGTCATTGTCCACACAGGCCAGCGGATCCACTATGCAGGTCCCGAACAACAGCATCGGCACCCCTGGGACAGAGGTTTTGGGCATCCACACACTCTTCCTCAAACCAGGACCAGTGCGCGTGGACGCACACAACAGTTTTCTCAGGAGCACCCCTGCTATCTGTCCTCTGCCCTCCCCCCCCCCCCCCCCTTCTGTTTGTATCTATCTAACTATCACTATCTAACAATTAAGAAGATTTCAGGGATAGTAAGTGTTGCTATTGTCTTTCTCTTTTCTCTGTATGGATTTCCCCTGTGTCCGGAGCACCGTTCCAGTGAAGCACAGTTGTCCGTCCCAATTAGCGTCTCTTTAAGACAAGTATAGACCGTGATAGCCTACCAGACCTTTTCCCTCTATTGTACTTTCATTTTCAACAATGTCCATTTCATTCTATTTTCCAGTTCAACCAGAGGTTTTCTTCTACCTGTCAAACCAAGGGCAAAAGAATTCATCTTTAATCTGCCGAGTGTCAGGCTATTACCCTGATGATGTGAACCTTTCCATGAAAAGAGTTGGAGAGCTCTTAGGATGTAAAATTAATAAATGGAGAAACCCCAATGGCACCTATTCTCTTGAGGCCATTTATCGGACCAATATGACCTATAGAGATAGTAACTCTGAGTACACGTGTACAGTCTACCATTCTACTATCCCAGACGGTACAACAGAAAAACTGAAGTTTCTCGGTAAGTTTATTTTGGTTTAAACATTGTAACTAAAAACACAAAGTTACTGAATACAAAAGTGTTTACTGTACAGTGATCCCTCAACTTACAGTGGCCTCAGGTTAAATGTTTTTTAGGGATCGACCGATTATCGGTATGGCCGATATTATCGGCCGATAATTACGATTTTGGGCATTATCGGTATCGGCAATTACCTTGCCGATAAGCCGATAATGCCCCGCCCCCCGCACCGCAACCGCCCCCCCCCCCGACCTGCCGCACCGCGACCGCCCCCCTGACCCACCGCACCGTGTCGCACCCTCCACTGTAGTGCTGGGTGGTATACCGGTATGAACCGGATACCGTTTTTTTTTTCTCCCACGGAGAAATTTTTGCCCATGGATTTTTGCCCATACAGCTATACCGGTCGGGCCCCTCCCCCACCCTCTGAGTCAATAAAAAAAAATTAAACTTACCCGTAATGGGGGTGGTTCGGGCCATCCATCCTTCCGGTAGTGTCCGGCGGCATTCCGGGTGGAGGGTGAACCGGTCCGGGCTGTCCTTCTCGGGGGTCCTCTTCTCCACTCCGGGCAGGCTCCGGCCTAGTACGCTGCATAGACGCCGCTACGCCGTGACGTCAGGTGCGTCGCTGCGCAGCGGCGTCTATGCAGCGTTACTAGGCCGGAGCCTGCCCGGAGTGAAGAAGAGGACCCCCGGAGAAGAAGGACAGCCCGGACCGGTTCACCCTCCAGCCGGAATGCCGCCGGACACTACAGGAAGGATGGATGGCCCAGACCACCCTCCCCGGACGGTCCCTGCAGCAACTGGGAAGGTGAGTCGGTGTTCTGGGATGGACAGGGGTCTGTATAATATACTATACCTACAGTAGGCCCTCCAGCTGTTACAAAACTACAACTCCCAGCATGCCCGGACAGCCAACGGCTGTCCGGGCATGCTGGGAGTAGTAGTTTTGCAACAGCTGGAGGCACCCCTAGGTGCGGTGCGGCGGGGGGAGCGGTGGTGGTGATAGGTCTCAGGACCCCCGGACAGGCAGGGGGAGAGAAGCGGGTGGTGGTGGCGGCGGCCTATGGCACCGCAAAAGCCACTGCAGTGCATTGATTTAAAGCGCCCGCTTTAAATCAATGATCTGCAGCGGTGTCGCGGGGGGATAAATAGCCGATAACTTATACCGGAATATCGGTATAAGTTATCTGCCCTAACCTCCCCAGATTATCGGTATCGGCCCTAAAATAATGATATCGGTCGATCCCTAATGTTTTTAACCCCTTAAGGACCAAGACAATTAGGCCTGTACGCCCCTTAAAGACTAGGCCTGTTTTTTTCAAATTGGGGATTGGGGATGTCTGATATTACTCTGACATCATTTGTAGTTTTTTTTTTTACAATGCAAAAAATCATGAAATTTAAAAAAATAAAGATTTTTTTTGCTATTTTAACACTAACAGGTTGCATATATTTATACTTACTGACCAAATAGTTTAAGAAACTTATACTTTCAGATGTCTACTTTATTTTGAAAGCATTTCTTTTTTTTTTTATTTATTTATTTATTTAATTAACATTTTAAATGAATTAGAAGCCTAACAATTTTCAATTTTACTTTAGATTTTCAAAATTGTGAAAATTTGAAAAAAACATCTTTTTTTTCCAGAAATTTGAAGGTGGTAGAACATAGAACCCCCCCCCCCCACACCCCCCCCCCCCCAAATGACCCCATTTTAAGAACTACTAGACCCCTCAAGGTATTCACTAGGGGGTACATTGAGTATTTTAACACCATAGTTAAAAAGTCAGTGTTAAAAATTCAAAATTTGCTTTTTTTCACAAATGTATCAATTGTGGGACATATTTTTTGTAAATGGCTTCTGATATTTAAAGAAATGCACCCTATATTTTATTGAGCTGGTCGGCCTGTGTTTGGAAATACCCCCACTAAGGCCATATTTGGTTCCTTGTCCATGTTGTAGGACCCAGAAGGAGAGCAGCGCCATTTGGCTTACAGGCCATCATTATAGGCCGAATGGATTATAGGCCGCACTTCATGCCTGCATAGGGTTTTAGCTGCCAGAACCATACAGAACCCCCACAAGTGACCCCATTTTGGAAACTACACCCCCTAAAGTATTCACTTAGACCAAAAGTGAGCACTTTGAGTACATTTTGTGTGGCTGGAATGGTTACACAAGTCATACAAAAATTTTATTAGCTTTTTTTTTCCACAAATGCATCATTTGTGGGACATATTTTTGTACGTTGCATCTGAAAAGTAGAAAATGCGCCCCATATTTTATTACGCTGTTCGTCCCGTGTTCGGTAATACCCCCCGCTTAGACCATATTTGGTTGCATGGCCTTATGGTGGGACCCAAAAGGAGAGAAGCACCATTTGCCTTTCAGGATATCATTATACAAATTATAGGCCGCACTTCATGCCTGCAAAGCATTCTAGCTGTCAGAACAATACCGCACCCCCAGAAGTGACCCCATTTTCGAAACTACACCCCCTAAAGTATTCACCTAGGGCAAAAGTGAGTACATTGAGCCCTTATTGTGTGGCTAGAATTATTTCAAAGTCACTGGAAAAAAATAGCAATTAGCTTTTTCTAATAGCAATAGTAATTAGCAATTCACATTTTTTTTCTTTATTTGTGGGACATCATTTTGGTAAGACGCTTTTGAAATGAAGGAAATGCGCCCATATCTTATCAAGCTGTTTGTCCCGGGCTGGGCAGTATCCCTTGTTAGGCCATACCTGGTACCTGGTAGAGGAGCCCCCGTTGGCTTTCAGGGCATCATTATATGAATTATAGACCCCACTCCATGCCTGCAAAGGATCGGAGCTGTCAGAACAATACCGCACCCCTACAAGTGTATTGGCTGGACCAGGGACCGCTCTGATAGGTCCTTGGTCGGCTAGCAGTGAAGTGCAGCTGTCTGTGACAGTTAAAGTTCCTAATGGATATAGCCATCATGTTGTGGGAATAAGCACCCGCTCATGGCGAATATATCCATCACTGGGCGTTAAAAAAAAATAATCTTGAAAAAAGATTGTTTCTGCAGTATAGGTGTCCGTTGTCGTGTCAAAAAAGAGATGCCAATGTATACTGCAGCAGTCTCATTCAGAAATGAATGGAGCTGCTACAGTATACGTCAGAATCACTTTTTTGAGGTGATGCAGACGGATACCTCTAACATAATGCTGAAACGCAGTATGAATGGGACGCAGTGTAGGATAACATAGAGCGCATCTGCAGCATATTTTACACTGCGGATGCCCCCCGGCAGTCACAGGGGCGAGATCACTGCTGTGGTTGGGTAGCTCAGTGTGTCGGCTCATGACTGCCGGTGGGAAATCCGACGCTATTAGTGGACACACAAAGCTACCCAGCCGCAGCAGGGAGCTCATTATTGTGACTACTGGTGGGCATGTAATATGCTGCGGATGTGTGCCGTGTGATCCTACACATTATGCATTTTTTTCATTATATTTATTTAATTACATTTTTTTACACCTTTTTTATTTTATTTACATTTTTTACACTTTTTTTACACTTTTTTTTTAATGCTTTGTAATCAGTATTCCAAAGCTTTGCCTTTATATGCTGCCTGCCTCTGGCACGTCCTGACAGGCAATAACCGGGGCAGACCTGGGGGTCCCTATAAAACACCAGGCTGCCCAGGTAACTAGCAGCACCCCGCGATTGTTGCAGCATTCTACAGAAGAGAGACAGAGGGCGCCCCCTCCCTCTGTCAAACTCATTACAGCTCACGGTTGCTTCCGACCGCGGCTGTAAGGGTTAAACTGCCGAGTCTGTGTGTTACAGCCAAGTCCCTGCCGCAATCTCGTGGGTACACTAGGCAGTAGCCACTAGAACCATGGACATGTATACTCGTCCAGGTGCAAGAACGTGCATCCCCCTGTATGTGTATACACGTCCATGGTCGTTAACGTGTTAAAATAAAGTGGTCTTTTTTGGACCATTGCAACTTAACCTGTTAAGGACGGCGGGCGTATCCATACACCCCCATTTTAAAGTCCTTAAGGACTGAGGGCGTATGGATACGCCTGTGGGAATTCCGGTCCCCGCCGCTAGCTGGTTGGGGACCGGATCAGGATGCCTGCTGAAATCATTCAGCAGGCATCCCGGCACATCGCCGAGGGGGGTCCTGAAAACCCCCCATGTCGGCAATTGGAGAAAATCGCATGTCAATTCAGACATGCGATTTTCTCCAATTCCGGGCTGATCGGGTCTCTGGTGACCTGATCACCCGGAAAATAGGGATGATCAGAGCTGTCAGTTGCAGCCCCGATCATCCTAAGGGATAGGAGTGAGGTCGCAGTGCTGCGATCTCCTCCTATCCCCTGCCATTAGTCAGAACTGAGTTCTGACCAATGGCAGCGCAGGACAGGGGGTTGCCATGGAAACCCCCCGTTCTGCCCACCCCTGGATGTCGGGCAGAATGGGGGGGAGAAGATGGAGGCCTTTACCTGAGGTCCAGATGCGTGGGGCCTGGCGATCATCGCAGACATCCAGCAGAGATCACGGCTCAGGTAGGAAATCGACGGTGGGGGGGGAGAAATGAAAGTGAAAGTAAAGTGATCTTTACTATGGCAACCACTAGGAAGGCCGGACTGCAACTCCCAGCATGCCCAGACAGCCAAAGGCTGTCTGGGCATGCTGGGAGTTGTAGTTTTGCAACATCTGGAGGGTCACAGTTTGGTGACCACTGTTACAGTGGTGCCCAAACGGTAACCCTCCAGAAGTTGCCAAACTACAACTCTCAGCATGCCTAGACTGCCCAGGCATGCTGGGAGTTGTAGTTCTGTAACATCTGTCCCTTCAGATTTTGCAATTTTCATGACGGTGGTCAGAATTGCGAAAAAGGTCTCAGTCCTTAAAGGGGTACTCCGGTGAAAACCTTTTTTCTTTTAAATCAACTGGTGGCAGAAAGTTAAACATATTTATAAATTACTTCTATTAAAAAATCTTAATCCTTTCAGTACTTATTAGCTGCTGAATGCTACAGAGGAAATTCCTTTCTTTTTGGAACACTGATCACATCACGAGCACAGTGCTCTCTGCTGACATCTCTGTCCATTTTAGCAACCATGCATAGCAGATGTATGCTAAGGGCAGCATGGTGGCTCAGTGGTTAGTACTGCTGCCTTGCAGTGCTGGGGACTTGGGTTCAAATCCCACTAAGGACAACAATAAATAAAGAATTATTATTATTATTATAATAGCGTCAGCAGAGAGCACTGTGCTCGTGATGTCATCAGAGAGCATTCCAAAAAGAAAAGAATTTCCTCTGTAATATTTAGCAGCTAATAAGTACAGGAAGGATTAAGATTTTTTAATGGAAGTAATTTACAAATATGTTTAACTTTCTGCCACCAGTTGATTTAAAAGAAAAAAGGTTTTCACCGGAGTACCCCTTTAACCCCTTAAGGACACATGACGTACTGGAACGTCATGTGTCCACTCCCGATCTATAACGCGGGGCCACGGCGTGGCCCCGCGTCATAGCGGTTCGGGCCCGGCCTCTAACAACGGCCGGGACCCGTGGCTAATAGCGCGCGGCATTGATCGCTGTGCCGCGCGCTATTAACCCTTTAGACGCGGCGTTCAAAGTTGAACGCCGCGTCTAAAGTGAAACTGAAAGCATGCCGGCTAGCTCAGTGGGCTGTTCGGGATAGCCGCGGTGAAATCGCGGCATCCCGAACAGCTGACAGGACAGCGGGAGGGTCCCTACCTGCCTCCTCGCTGTCCGATCGCCGAATGACTGCTCAGTGCCTGAGATCCAGGCATGAGCAGTCATGCGGCAGAATCATCGATCACTGGTTTCTTATGAGAAACCAGTGATCAATGTAAAAGATCAGTGTGTGCAGTGTTATAGGTCCCTATGGGACCTATAACACTGCAAAAAAAAAGTGCAAAAAAAAAGTGAATAAACATCATTTAACCCCTTCCCTATTAAAAGTTTGAATCACCCCCCTTTTCCCATAAAAGAAAAAACACAGTGTAAATAAAAATAAAAATAAACATAAATGGTATCGCCGCGTGCGGAAATGTCCGAATTATAAAAATATA
The DNA here is from genome assembly GCF_029499605.1 of Hyla sarda. Taxonomy (NCBI): domain Eukaryota; kingdom Metazoa; phylum Chordata; class Amphibia; order Anura; family Hylidae; genus Hyla; species Hyla sarda. The sequence continues at coordinate 223,176,838 of NC_079196.1, read as the reverse complement.
TCGTTAATTAAACCGCACGGTCAATGGCGTGCGCGCAAAAAAATTCCAAAGTCCAAAATAGTGCATTTTTGGTCACTTTCTATATCATGAAAAAATGAATAAAAAGCGATCAATAAGTCCTATCAATGCAAAAATGATACCGTTAAAAACTTCAGATCACGGCGCAAAAAATGAGCCCTCATACCGCCCCATACACGGAAAAATAAAAAAGTTATAGGGGTCAGAAGATGACAATTTTAAACGTATAAATTTTTCTGCATGAAGTTATGATTTTTTCCAGAAGTGCGACAAATTCAAACCTATATAAGTAGGGTATCATTTTAATCATATGGACCTACAGAATAAAGGTAAGGTGTCATTTTTACCGAAAAATGTACTACGTAGAAACGGAAGCCCCCAAAAGTTACAAAATGGCGTTTTTTTTTTTCAATTTTGTCTCACAATGATTTTTTTTCCCGTTTCACCGTAGATTTTTGGGCAAAATGACTGACGTCATTACAAAGTAGAATTGGTGGTGCAAAAAATAAGCCATCATATGGATTTTTAGGTGCAAAATTGAAAGAGTTATGATTTTTTAAAGGCAAGGAGCAAAAAACGAAAATGCAAAAACGGAAAAACCCCGGTCCTTAAGGGGTTAAGGTGAAAAAAGGGCTCAGTCCTTAAGGGGTTAAAACCATACTCCACATACAGTTCCAGAAACACCCTGGATCCGTGGCTCATGTAAATGGGAGATCTGACCAATTAGAGTTGGCATTTTACTGGTAAAACCCTTCGATACCTGCGCCGAGACTACGGTAGCTGCTCCATTGGACACCAGGTATAAATGGCTCTATTCTGTATCTGAGGCGCACTGTCCACACCGTACAGGATCCTAAAGAAGCTCCTCCCCTCTTTAAACGTTTTTATAGCTTCTAGCAGCTATGTTTGTTATATGTAAAGGCTTTATTTTATTAGTTATTTTAAAACCCCTCAATCCTGCCCCCATTAGCACATTTTGCTGAATGACATGTTTATTTAGCTATTTACATGATTTACAGTATATTACCCCATGTATACTGAATTAATACTGAATGTATATGCTTGCAGTTGATGCCTATGTACCGAAAGCATTGTGGATATCAGGAGCTTGTGGTCTGTTACTGCTGACTGTCATTCACATTTTCTGCAAATACGGTAAGACATCATCCAAAATGTGTTGATTTTTTTTTAATTGCTAGGATGTTGTCTTGTATATGTGATTACACCAAGTATTGGGAAAACCACTTCTTATTGCCGTCTGACAACTAGTGGAATTGCATTTTTATTTTAGTTTAGCTCATACAAAAGCTGATGGTTGTTTTGTACAATTTCAATGGTTTCTGCTAGAGATGAGCGAACTTACAGTAAATTCGATTCGTCACGAACTTCTCGGCTCAGCAGTTGATGACTTATCCTGCATAAATTAGTTCAGCTTTCAGGTGCTCCGGTGGGCTGGAAAAGGTGGATACAGTCCTAGGAAAGAGTCTCCTAGGACTGTATCCACCTTTTCCAGCCCACGGGAGCACCTGAAAGCTGAACTAATTTATGCAGGAAAAGACATCAACTGCCGAGCCGAGAAGTTCGTGATGAATCGAATTTACTGTAAGTTCGCTCATCTCTAGTTTCTGGCATAAAATTAGTTTTAGGCAAAACAAAAAGTGGTTCCAAAAAAAAGGAAAAGCCTTTCCTCTATAATTTGCTATTCTTTAGTGTTTTCTTCTGATTTTGGCAAGAAACAACATGTAACACTCTGTGCCAAAAATATGTAAACAAGGCATTAAAATGTAGTTGGAATTCCAATAAATTGATATGACTATTTTAGTGATACAGAACAAAAATGACCACACAACTTACTAGGGGTTATTTACTAACGTGATCCTGACTCTTTTTTCTTGGGTTTTGCACCCAAATTGTGTTGCACATTTTACAAGAAAAACCTGGAAAAGGGGCGTGACCACAGTAGAAAGGGGCATGGTCCCAACAAAAGGGGTGTGCCCCCGACAAAGGGGTGTGCCCCCAAAAATCCGAACATATTTACTAAGGTTTCCACATAAAATGTGGTGGATTTGAGCTGGGAATAACCTGATAGATCAGAACAGTTAAAAAAAAAAAAAAAAAAAACGGAAGGAAAAGTGTAAAATGTAGGGAAACATTAGTAAATACCTTGGGAAAATACCAGTCGGGAATCAAAACCCACAAAGAAAACTACACAACACTCTTAGCAAATAACCCCCAATGTATCAGTTTTAAAGGGTAGCTCCCACCATCATGGTTTTTTTTTCTATCCCTGCCTATTGCCCTTCTATCCCTAACACCCTCCCTGCCTTTATTTTAATTTTTTACTATTTTAAAAATGGCATTTAGTCTGCCTGGTAGTGTGCTCACTACCAGGCAGACTTCCCCAGCAGGCACCACGTCACTGATGCCTGCTGGGGGCCAACTTCCGCCCTTAGTTCTCCTAACAGGGTGTCTCCAGCTGTTTCACCACTACAACTCCCAGCATGCCCTGACATCTACTGGCTGTCAGGGCATGCTGGGAGTTGTAGTGGGGAAACAACTGGAGGCACACCGTGATGGCCGCACATCCCGCTCCCCGCCCGCAGCCCTATTTTTGATGGTGATTTTGATATGCGCGCAACAAATTTATCAAAAAGTCACAAAGACAAGGATACATTTTACGTGTTATCAGTACTTTGTACATTTCCTTAGGGTACGGATTTTTCTCACGTCTTCTTGTAGATTTGCACCTCAATTTTGCTCTTTGAGCCAAATTTTTGGACTTCTTACAAAAGTTGCAATGAATTAATATGTGACCAGTGCATGGTAAAAAGGGTAAATGGGGAAGAATGTCTTTTTTGAAAAGTTGCATAAAAGGCGCAAAGAAGAACTGCATAAACATACAGGAAAGCCTCTGCCTGGGACATAGAGCTTAGAATTCTGTGGGAAACGGTGAAAGTATATGGAGTATATGCAATGCACCAAATGAATGTTTCTGTTGCACCTACCTCGACAGTTGTTGAAAGGGTCTTCTTTAAAGGGGTATTCCACCCCTAGACATCTTATCCCCTATCCAAAGGATAGGGGATAAGATGTCAGATCGCCGCGGTCCCGCTGCTGGGGACCCCCGGGATCCCTGCTGCAGCACCCCGCTATCATTACAGCACAGAGCGAGTTCGCTCTGCACGTAATGATGGGCGGTACAGGGGCCGGAGCATCGTTACATCACGGCTCCGCCCCTCGTGATGTCACGGCCCACCCCTTTCAATACAAGTCTATGGGAGGGGGCGTGGCGGTCGTCACGCTCCCCTCCCATAGACTTGCATTAAGGGGACGGGCCGTGATCTCACGAGGGGCGGCACCGTGACGTCACGCTGCTCCGTCCCCCGTATCGCCCGTCATTACGTGCAGAGCGAACTCGCTCTGTGCTGTAATGATAGCGGGGTGCTGCAGCAGGGATCCCGGGGGTCCCCAGCAGCGGGACCGCGGCGATCTGACATCTTATCCCCTATCCTTTGGAAAGGGGATAAGATGTCTAGGGGCGGAATACCCCTTTAAAGCATGGATAAATTGTGACATGCTCCTAATTTATGTATTTTTTTTATTTTTTTTTGCCTTGAATCAAAATAATGTTAGATTTAACTGAGTAATGCCGATTGAAAGTATGTGCTTTTAATGTGACAAAAAAATTTTGCAAACAAACTAAAGGGGTACTCCCCCCCTAGACATCTTATCCCCTATCCAAATCGGCTCTGATCAATCTGATCTATCTGATCGCGGGGGTCCCGCCGCTGGGGACCCCCGCAATATAGCATACGGCACCCACCTGTTTCTGCCCCGGAAGCGCTAGAGGGTCTGGGTCCCGACCACCGGAACGGAAGTCCGTGACATCATGACTCCGCCCCCCGATTGACGTCACGTCACGTCCCGTCCCCTCAGGGCAAGTCTTGCATTGAGGGAACGGGGCGTGACGTCACACGGGGGCGGAGTCGTGATTTCACGGACTTCCGTTCCAGTGGTCGGGACCCAGACCCTCTAGCGCTTCCGGAGCAGAAACAGGTGGGTGCCGTACGATATATTGCGGGGGGTCTCCAGCGGCGGGACCCCCGTGATCAGACATCTTATCCCTTATCCTTTGGATAGGGGATAATGGGGGAGATTTATCAAAACCTGTGCAGAGGAAGAGCGGTGCAGTTGCCCATAGCAACCAATCAGATTGCTTCTTTCATTTTCCACAGGGGGAGATTGATCAAAACCTGTGCAGAGGAAGAGCGGTGCAGTTGCCCATAGCAACCAATCAGATTGCTTCTTTCATTTTCCACAGGCCTCTAAAGAGGCCTGTGGAAAATGAAAGAAGCAATCTGATTGGTTGCTATGGGCAACTGCACCACTCTTCCCCTGCACAGGTTTTGATAAATCTCCCCAAATATGTCTAGGGATGGAGTACCCCTTTAAATGTTTTCTAATTAAATCTACCGTATTTATCGGCGTATAAAACGCACTTTTTAGGCTAAAATTTTTAGCCTAAAGTCTGTGTGCGTGTTATACGCCGATACCCCCCCAGGAAAGGCAGGGGGAGAGAGGCCGTCGCTGCCCGCTTCTCTCCCCCTGCCTTTCCTGGGGTCTAGAGCGCTGCTGTCGGCCCTTCTCACCCCCTGGTTATCGGCGCCACTGCCCGTTCTGTCCCCCTGACTATCGGTGCCGGCGCCGATAGCCAGGGGGAGAGAAGCGGCGCCGACAGCCAGGGGGAGAGAAGGGGCAGCGGCACCCATTGCCGGCGCCGCTGCCCCGTTGCCTCCCCCCATCCCCGGTGGCATAATTACCTGAGTCGGGTCCGCGCTGCTCCGCTGCTCCAGGCCTCCGTCGTTGCTATGCACGGCGCGGCGCTCTGACGTCATGCGCCGCGCCGTTCAGCGCATAGCAACGACGGAGGCCTGGAGCAGCGGAGCAGCGCGGACCCGAGCAGCGCGGACCCGACTCAGGCCTAGAGCAGCGCGGACCCGACTCAGGTAATTATGCCACCGGGGATGGGGGGAGGCAACGGGGCAGCGGTGCCGGCAATGAGTGCCGCTGCCCCTTCTCTCCCCCTGGCTGTCGGCGCCGCTTCTCTCCCCCTGGCTATCGGCGCCGGCACCGATAGTCAGGGGGACAGAACGGGCAGCGGCGCCGATAACCAGGGGGTGAGAAGGGCCGACAGCAGCGCTCTAGACCCCAGGAAAGGCAGGGGGAGAGAAGCGGGCAGCGACGGCCTCTCTCCCCCTGCCTTTCCTGGGGGTATATCGGGGTATACACGCGCACACACGCACCCTCATTTTATCATGGATATTTGGGTAAAAAACTTTTTTTACCCAAATATCCTTGGTAAAATGAGGGTGCGTGTTATAGGCCGGTGCGTGGTATACCCCGATAAATACGGTATATAATATAGACAGAATGGTAATATGATAAGCTATACATGTGTATCTTTGTGTTTTCCAGTCACCGACATCTCGGTTTGCAAAGATTGGACTGAAGGTAGCATTGCCACACTAAGGTGTAGTATTTGTGGCCGATACCCTAAAACCCTTTCCGCGGTGTGGCTGATCCGACGTGGAGACAAGGAGATTGAAATAAAAGAGAAAGGCTCCCCATACACCGCTGGGGACTACAAAGAATGGCAGGAACAGGATTCTTACACATGTTGGAATACTGTGAAGAGCAGATTTGTGGGTGGCATACGCCATTCTCTATGCTCTATCCTTAGCTTTCAGGTGCACAAGGAAAGTCATGACCAGGCGGAGTTCATCTGTCGGTTCATGAGAGCGGGAAAGATACTGCAGGAGAAGAAATACTTTGGAACAGTTCTGGGTACGTTGAAAACAATTAAAACAGGTCGTATAGAAGTCAAAATGATCCTGCCTATGTTTAATGTGTGTTTGTTGTTACTTCTAGATTTAATCGCTTTTTTTATTATATTACCTATTGTGCCCCACATAAGGTCAAAAAAGAACTTTGTACATAGTAAGGCTGGGTTCACACTACGGTTTGTCATTACGGTTCCCGTATATGGCTGGGAGGAGGGGTGGGCGGGGCTTAATCGCGGCACCCGTACTCAGCCGTATAGGGAACCGTAGTCAATGTATGTCTATGAGCCGACCGGAGTGAACCGCAGCCTCCGGTCGGCTGCTTTTTCGGCCGTATGCGGTTTCCCGACCGCAAGCAAAAACGCGGTCGACCACGTTTTTGCCTGCGGTCGGGGAAACCGCTTACGGCCAAAAAAGCAGCCGACCGGAGGCTGCGGTTCACTCCGGTCGGCTCATAGACATACATTAACTACGGTTCCCTATACGGCTGAGTACGGGTGCCGCGATTAAGTCCCACCGTAATTACAAACCGTAGTGTGAACCCAGCCTAACATAGTTCATAAGGTTGAAAAAAGACAAGAGTCAATCAAGTTCAACCTATATCCCTAATGAGTCCCTAATGAGTTGATCCAGAGGAGGCAAAAAACCCTCATACTAGAGGTAAAAACTCCTTCCCGACTCCAAATGTGGCATCAGAATAAATCCCTGGATCAACGTTCTGTCCCTATAAATATAGTATACATAACCAGCGATGTTATTATTCTCCAAAAATACATCCGGACCCCTTTTTGAATTCTTTTACAGAGGTCACCATGACCACCTCCTCCGGGAGAGAATTCCACAGTCTCACTACTCTTACAGTAAAGAACCCCCATCTGTGCTGGTGTAGAAACCTTCTTTCCTCTAGACGTAGAGGATGCCCCCTTGTTATATATACAGTCCTAGGTGTAAATAGATCATGGGAGAGATCTCTGTATGTTCCCCTGATATATTTATACATAGTTATTAGGTCGCCCCTAAGCCTTCTTTTTTCTAAACTAAATAACCCTAATTCTGATAATCTTTCTGGGTACTGTAGTCCTCTCATTCCCCGTATTACTCTGGTTGCCCGTCTTTGAACCCTCTCCAGCTCCACTATATCTTTCTTGTACACTGGTGCCCAGTACTGTACACAGTATTCTGTGTGTGGTCTGATTAGTACTGTACACAGTATTCTATGTGTGGTCTGACCAGTACTGTACACTGTATTCTATGTGTGCTCTGACCAGTACTGTACACAGTATTCTATGTGTGGTCTGACCAGTACTGTACACAGTATTCCATGTGTGGTCTGACCAGTACTGTACACAGTATTCTATGTGTGCTCTGACCAATACTGTACACAGTATTCTATGTGTGGTCTGACTAGTACTGTACACAGTATTCTATGTGTGGTCTGACCAGTACTCTACACAGTATTCTATGTGTGGTCTGACCAGTACTGTACACAGTATTCTATGTGTGGTCTGACCAGCACTGTACACAGTATTCTATGTGGGGTCTGACTAGTACTGTACACAGTATTCTATGTGTGGTCTGACCAGTACTGTACACAGTATTCTATGTGTGGTCTGACCAGTACTGTACACAGTATTCCATGTGTGGTCTGACCAGTACTCTACACAGTATTCTATGTGTGGTCTGACCAGTACTGTACACAGTATTCTATGTGTGGTCTGACCAGTACTGTACACAGTATTCTATGTGTGGTCTGACCAGTACTGTACACAGTATTCTATGTGTGGTCTGACCAGTACTGTACACAGTATTCTATGTGTGGTCTGACCAGTACTGTACACAGTATTCTATGTGTGGTCTGACTAGTACTGTACACAGTATTCTATTTGTGGTCTGACTAGTACTGTACACAGTATTCTATGTGTGGTCTGACCAGTACTGTACACAGTATTCTATGTGTGGTCAGACCAGTACTGTACACAGTATTCTATGTGTGGTCTGACCAGTACTGTACACAGTATTCTATGTGTGGTCTGACCAGTACTGTACACAGTATTCTATGTGTGGTCTGACCGGTACTGTACACAGTATTCTATGTGTGGTCTGACCAGTACTGTACACAGTATTCTATGTGTGGTCTGACTAGTACTGTACACAGTATTCTATGTGTGGTCTGACCAGTACTGTACACAGTATTCTATGTGTGGTCTGACCAGTACTGTACACAGTATTCTATGTGTGGTCTGACCAGTACTGTACACAGTATTCTATGTCTGGTCTGACCAGTACTGTACACAGTATTCCATGTGTGGTCTGACCAGTACTGTACACAGTATTCTATTTGTGGTCTGACTAGTACTGTACACAGTATTCTATGTGTGGTCTGACCAGTACTGTACACAGTATTCTATGTGTGGTCAAACCAGTACTGTACACAGTATTCTATGTGTGGTCTGACCAGTACTGTACACAGTATTCTATGTGTGGTCTGACCAGTACTGTACACAGTATTCTATGTGTGGTCTGACCAGTACTGTACACAGTATTCTATGTGTGGTCTGACCAGTACTGTACACAGTATTCTATGTGTGGTCAGACCAGTACTGTACACAGTATTCTATGTGTGGTCTGACCAGTACTGTACACAGTATTCTATGTGTGGTCTGACCAGTACTGTACACAGTATTCTATGTGTGGTCTGACCAGTACTGTACACAGTATTCCACGTGTGGTCTGACCAGTACTGTACACAGTATTCCATGTGTGGCCTGACCAGTACTGTACACAGTATTCTATGTGTGGTCTGACCAGTACTGTACACAGTATTCTATGTGTGGTCTGACCAGTACTGTACACAGTATTCCATGTGTGGTCTGACCAGTACTGTACACAGTATTCTATGTGTGGTCTGACCAGTACTGTACACAGTATTCCATGTGTGGTCTGACCAGTACTGTACACAGTATTCTATGTGTGGTCTGACCAGTACTGTACACAGTATTCTATGTGTGGTCTGACCAGTACTGTACACAGTATTCTATGTGTGGTCTGACCAGTACTGTACACAGTATTCCATGTGTGGTCTGACCAGTACTCTACACAGTATTCCATGTGTGGTCTGACCAGTACTCTACACAGTATTCCATGTGTGGTCTGACCAGTACTCTTCACAGTATTCTATGTGTGGTCTGACCAGTACTGTGCACAGTATTCTATGTGTGGTCTGACTAGTACTGTACACAGTATTCTATGTGTGGTCTGATCAGAACTGTACACAGTATTCTATGTGTGGTCTGACTAGTACTGTACACAGTATTCTATGTGTGGTCTGACTAGTGATTTGTACAGCGGTAGAATTATTTCCTTGTCATGGGATCTATGCCCCTATTGATGAACCCCATGATTTTATTAGCCTTGGCAGCAGCTGCCCAACACTGGTCACTACAGCTAAATTTACTGTTAACTAAGATTCCTAAGTCCTTTTCCACGTCAGTCGTCGCAAGTGTGCTCCCAATTAATACATAATCCCAGGCCGGATTTTTCTTCCCCATGTGCATTACCTTACATTTATTAGTGTTGAACCTAATCTGCCACTTCTCAGCCCAAACCTCCAACCTATCCAGATCCATGTGTAACAGTTCATTGTCCTCTATTGTGTTTTCTACTATACACAGTGCATTGTCCTCTATTGTGTTATCTACTATACACAGTGCACTGTCCTCTATTGTGTTATCTACTATACACAGTGCACTGTCCTCTATTGTGTTATCTACTATACACAGTGCACTGTCCTCTATTGTGTTTACCACTTTACAGAGTTTAGTATCATCTGCAAAGATTGCTACTTTACTGTTCAACCCCTCTACAAGGTCATTAATAAATATATTAAATAGAACAGAACCCAAGACTGACCCCTGTGGTCCCCACTAGTAACAGTCACCCAATCAGAATCAGTATCATTAATAACCACCCTTTGTTTCCTATCACTGAGCCAGTTACTTACCCACTTGCACACATTCTATTCTACTTTCTATTCCTGATTTTCCCTGTAACTGAGGTTGACAAATTAGCTCAGTAACAGGGGGATACAAGCCCTGATAGACTCTGCAGCTCCTGCACTTACATGGCACAGAAGCCTTATATGTTCTATGACAGTGGTCTCTAAAGTGTGGACCTCCAGATGTTGCAAAACTACTATGGTAGACTACTCCTGGCACGTCAGGAGATGTAGTTTCGCAACAGCTGGAGGTCCACAGTTTGGAGACCACAGGTCTATGACAAATGGCTCTCATGTCCTGCAGCTGATAAGTATGCAAGGATGTTCAGTAATATCCTTGCTAAGCACAGTCCACTGGTTAAAGGGGTATTCCCAGCTTCCTGGCTCCTCCCTCTTTACTGACAGAAAGTTGTGTAGTCCTTTCATTGTCAGTTTGGTGCTTTCTCTGCTCCCGACTCCTCCGTCTCTCCCAAGACATCGCATCATACTCTGGCTGGCTGGATCATGTCTCTGAGCTCTAGGTTTGGCTAAATCTGGTCTTTGAACTCTAACCCCACTCCCCTAAGTCATTACTGGTCATACAGCCTACATGACCATCTCCCTGTCCCATATACATGTATATCGTTACTGAGACATTTAGGGAGAATGGAGGGTTTACAACATGCTGCCTTGTGCTAAACAATGCCACAGGCAGGGAACAGACAGGGATGAATAGCAGGTGCTGCAAATTTACTGACTGCTGTGTACTGAAATGTTCTTCAACAGCTCTGGAAATTGTTGTACTGAGCAACTGCTCAACCATGTTACAACTAGAAGGGACTAAGACCTCCGAAACAAATGGATTTTTGGTGGTTTCAGAACTGGGGCAGACAGGTTGGGAAAGCTAACTGATGTTGGAGTATCCCTTTAATAATAGTTTTTTAGTTAAAGGGGTACGCCCGTGGAAAACTTTTTATTTTTTATTTTTCTAAATCAACTGGTGCCAGAAAGTTAAACAGATTTTTTAATCACTTCTATTAAAAAATCTTAATCCTTCCAGTACTTTTATAGGGGCTGTATACTAAAGAGAAATCCAAAAAAGAAATGCATTTCCTCTGATGTCATGACCACAGTGCTCTCTGCTGACCTCTGCTGTCCATTTTAGGAACTGTCCAGAGCAGAAGAAAATCCCCGTAGCAAACATATGCTGCTCTGGACAGTTCCTAAAATGGACAGCAGAGGTCAGCATAGAGCACTGTGGGCATGACATCAGAGGAAATGCATTTCTTTTTTGGATTTCTCTTTAGTATACAGCCCCTGAAAAGTACTGGAAGGATTAAGATTTTTTTAATAGAAGTGATTTACAAATCTGTTTAACTTTCTGGCACCAGTTGATTTAAAAAAAAAGTTTTCCATGGGAGTACCCCTTTAAAGGGGTACTCCGGTGAAAACCTTTTTTTCTTTTAAATCAACTGGTGGCAGAAAGTTAAACATATTTGTAAATGACTTCTATTAAAAAAATCTTAATCCTTCCTGTACTTATTAGCTGCTTAATACTACAGAGGACATTTTTTTCTTTTTGGAATTCTTTCTGATGACATCACGAGCACAGTTCTCTCTGCTGACGTCATTATAATAATAATAACTCTTTACTTATTGTTGTCCTTAGTGGGATTTGAACCCAAGTCCCCAGCGCTGCAAGGCAGCAGTGCTAACCACTGAGCCACCATGCTGCCCTTAGCATACATCTGCTATGCACGGTTGCTAAAATGGACAGAGATGTCAGCAGAGAGCACTGTGCTCGTGATGTCATCTGTGTTCCAAAAAGAAAGGAAATTCCTCTGTAGCATTCAGCAGCTAATAAGTACTGGAAGGATTAAGATGTTTTAATAGAAGTCATTTACAAATATGTTTAACTTTCTGCCACCAGTTGATTTAAAGGAAAAAAGGTTTTCACCGGAGTACCCCTTTAAGTCAATAAGTGCCCAAAATTTTTAGGATGCACTAGGATAAGTGACGACTTCGTGGAGACAGGAATTGCGGTGCTGAACCAGGCATGGAGTCAAGAAGGTAAGTTTTTCCAGCTTGAATTTTATTAACAACAATGCAACGCGTTTCGCTGCGCATGCGCAGCGAAATGCGTTGCATTGTTGTTAATAAAATTCAAGCTGGAAAAACTTACCTTCACGACTCCATGCCTGGTTCAGCACCGCAATTCCTGTCTCCACGAAGTCGTCTCCTATCCTAGTGGATCATAACCCAGGAAGGCTGCAGACCATCTCACCATTACCCACACGCTCCCAACATTGTTGTGTATGTTGGTACACAACGATCTCTGGTAAGCGGTGACTCCCCCTCCCAGGTATCCTTCTTGTAAGCGATACCTCACCAAGGAGCGCCTTTCCTCTTATTATTTAAAGGGGTACTCCGGCGCTTAGACATCATATCCCCTATCCAAAGGATAGGGGATAAGATGCCTGATCGCGGGGGTCCCCCAAGATCTTGCATGCCGCCCCCCATTAAAATCAGTCCCGGGAGCGAGCGTGTTCGCTCCGGGTCTGATTACTGTCGATCATGGGGTTGGAGCATTGTGACATCACGGCTCCGCCCCCGAGTGACATCACGCTCCGCCCCCTCAATGCAAGCCTATGGGAGGAGCGGGGCGTGACGTCACACGGGGGGGGGCGGAGTCGTGACGTCACGGTCTCACGTCACCGTGGTCAGGAGCCGAAGCTTCCAGCATTTCCGGAAGCCGCAACAGGTGGGTCCTGCAGCCGAGATCCCGGGGGTCCCCCGCGATCCGACATCTTATCCCCTATCCTTTGGATAGGGGATAAGATGTCTAGGGGCAGAGTACCCCTTTAAACATTTTTTAATGAAGAATGTTAATACGTGGAACCTGTGTCCTACGTTGACTCACACTGCGCTATTTTTCTGCCTGCAGATAATTATGGCTACTACTCAGTATCAGGCATTTGTGTACCGGAAACTTGTAATGAGGGAGAAAAATTAACCCTTAGCTGCACCATAAAGGGGAATATTCCTGGGGACATCAGAGTGACATGGGAAAAGAGCCTGAATGAAGAACGGACACTAATCTCCAATGAAGATGAAGCCAATTACCAAGTTACCGAGAATAAATCACAAGGACAGATCTGCTCTTTCCTAACACTTTGCCCAACTTGTGAGGATTCTGGGGCCGTATTTACAGCTTCATTCTCTGAAAATGAAGGGCGGATCCTTGCAGAGCGCAGCTCAAAGCCTCTGATAGTAGCCGGTAAATAACCTAAATGTCCCTCTATCTCTTCCACAGGGGTCATTTGAATGGGACCGTTCAGTTTTATTTTGCCTCTCATGCGGTACGATGAATCGACAGACACAGCCAAAGAAGGAACGCATTTTGTAGTGCAGCCTTCCGAAGTAAATGGGCGCAAGACCAATAGTCAAGTGTTTGGCATCAGTTGTAGCATAAGTTGTGGCTAGTCACTGAGCCAGATCGCTGCATATATATGTGATGGTCCATATATTGTTCAACCAAAATAATGGGAACATGCACACAGGCTTACTGCAGGGTAAAACACCTACCTCATTTAATATGGACTAAAATATATATATTAGGGAGGCACCGAAAGGGAAATTTTGGGCAGAAACTGAAAATTCAGGCTGTGCTTGGCTGAAAACTGTGCTATGCAGCGCGCGTCATAGCCGTGACCTGTGGCTAATGCCAAATATCACCGAACGTGGTGATGTCCGGCATTAACCCTTTAGACGCCATGATCAAAGTTGATAGCAGCATCTAAAATGAACTGCCCGTTAGCTCAGGGATACTGATCAGGATCGCCGCGGTGTAATCGCGGCGTCCCGGTCAGCTGAAAGGACAGCCGGAGTTCATTACTGCGGTCCGTGCCGTCCGATCGTCGCATCATTTACGGCAGCCGCCAGCCATGGCAGGCAATAGTAAAGGAGCACTGGTAAATAATACTATGCTATGCTTTGCATACAAAATTTACTTGGAAAAGCCTTAATGAATGAGGCCCAATATGTCATTGAGCACGGTGTTCACATAGGTAATACATTTTAAATTGATAAAGCATATACCGTATATACTCGAGTATAAGCCCGATTATAAGCACGATTTTTCGTGCTGAAAACAACCCCCTCGGCTTATACTCACGTGAACTCTCCGACTATCAATCCCTTCTCAGTGGTCTTCAACCTGCGGACCTCCAGATGTTGCAAAACTACAACTCCCAGCATGAAGTTAGGGTGAGCTGGTCCGGGGCATCTATGCTGCAGGGACTGTCCGGTGGGGATGGTTAGTATTTGCGGGCTGTCCATTTTCACCAGGGGGCCCTCTTCTCCGCTCCGGGCCCAGCCCCGGACTAGTGACATTGCCTTGACGACGATGCACAGGGAGGTTGCGCATGAACGTCCATGTGCGTCGTCATCAAGGCAACGTCACTAGTCCGGGGCCGGGCCCGATGCGCGCAGAAGAGGGCCCCCCGGAGAAAATGGACAGCCCGCAATGACTAACCATCCCCACTGGATGGTCCCTGCAGCATAGATGGCCCAGACCAGCTCACCCTAACTTACCGCCGAGGGGAGGTGAGTACAAAACAAAAGGAGGGGGGGGGGTGGCTGTATGATGACTAAGGCCGCAGTGGTCTTCAACCTGCGGACATCCAGAGGTTTCAAAACTACAACTTCCAGCATGCCCGGACAGCCGATGGCTGTTCGGGCATGCTGGGAGTTGTAGTTTTGCAACCTCTGGAGGTCTGCAGGTTGAAGACCACTGATGAAGGGATTGACAGGCAGTGATGATGAAGGGGAGGAGGGGATTATGACGGGGGTCTGGATGATTACATGGGGGGGGATGACGTATTTCCCACCCTAGGCTTATAGTCGAGTCAATAACTTTTCCTGGGTTTTTGGGGTGAAATTAGGGGCCTCGGCTTATATTCAGTTCGGCTTATACTCGAGTATATACGGTACTTCACCTGGTGTCGGATCATTTTTGGATGCTAGCTTAAGGGTACGTTCCCACAGGGCATATACGCAGCGTATTTGACGCTGCGCAAAATGTATGGCAGCAGCGGGAAATACGCTTCGTATCCCTTGCTCACTATACACACAAGGCTTTCCGGCGGCAGCCCTGTGTGTGCAGTGAGTTTTGGAGGCGGGGCCGTGTGCCGGAGTGTCTGTGACGCACGACTCCGCCTCCAAAGCTCACTGCACACACAGGGCTGCTGTCGGAAAGCCCTGTGTGTATAGTGAGCAAGGAATACGCAGCGTATTTCCCGCTGCTGCCATACATTTTGCGCAGTGTCAAATACGCTGCGTATACGCCCTGTGGGAACGCACCCTTAGGGTGCGTTCCCACAGGGCGTATACGCAGCGTATTTGACGCCGCGCAAATTTTACGGCAGCAGCGGGAAATATGCTGCGTATCCCTTGCTCACTATACACACAGGGCTTTCCGACAGCACCCTTAATGAACAAACTTTGGTGATAAGGAGGTCGATAACCGGGCCTGGAGCCCGAACACACAAGCATTCAGGCAATGTATTTGTGCTGAACAGGCCGATTGATATTATAATGTGCTTGTCTTGTTTTTCACAGAGCTAAAGAAGGACAACTGGTCTCGGACTTATCAGGACTGGGGTTTCCGGGCATTTGATGAAAACATGACCACAGAGATGTAAGATGAAGCTCTATGGGGGAGATTTATCAAAACCCGTCCAGGGGAAAAGTTGCTGAGTTGCCCATAGCAACCAATCAGATCGCTTCTTTCATTTCTGAAAAGGCCTCTGAAAAATGAAAGAAGCGATCTGATTGGTTGCTATTTAGAGATGAGCGAACTTACAGTAAATTCGATTCGTCACGAACTTCTCGGCTCGGCAGTTGATGACTTTTCCTTCATAAATTAGTTCAGCTTTCCGGTGCTCCGGTGGGCTGGAAAAGGTGGATACATTCCCAGGAAAGCGTCTCCTAGGAATGTATTCACCTTTTCCAGCCCACGGGAGCGCCTGAATGCTGAACTAATTTATGCAGGAAAAGGCATCAACCGCCGAGCCGAGAAGTTCGTGACGAATCGAATTTACTGTAAGTTCGTTCACCTCTAGTTGCTATGGGTAAATCAGCAACTTTTCGTTTGGACAGGTTTTGATAAATCTCCCCCTATGTTTCTGACAACCAACCCCTAACTACTATATACTTTTCCTCAAGGATCTTTACCTCTCACCTCCCAGAAGCGTCTACACTAAATAAATGGTCTGTAGTCTCTAAAACAGATTATTATGATTGAACAGAAGCAGATTCTTACAGCCTGGACTCTTCAAATATAATAAAAGCACAGTGGTGGATCATGTGTAGTCTGTTACTCTACATTGTGGTTTTAACGTAACAATTTATGTTCGTGAAAATTTACATTGTCATCGACACAATAGAAAAAGTTTGTTATCAAGTAGTTATCAGAAAGCAAACATACACTGAAAGGAGCACAACCTCTGGGCTGAAATCACTAGAGATGAGCGAACTTACAGTAAGGGTGCGTTCCCACAGGGCGTATATTTGACGCTGCGCAAATTTTACGGCAGCAGCGGGAAATATGCTGCGTATCCCTTGCTCACTATACACACAGGGCTTTCCGACGGCAGCCCTGTGCGTGCAGTGAGTTTTGGAGGCGGGGCCATGTGCCGGAGGGTCTGTGACGCGCGACTCCGCCTCCAAAACTCACTGCACACACAGGGCTGCCGTCGGAAAGCCCTGTGTGTATAGTGAGCAAGGAATACGCTGCGTATTTTCCTCTGCTGCCATACATTTTGCGCAGCGTCAAATACGCTGCGTATACGCCCTGTGGGAACGCACCCTTAGGGTGCGTTCCCACAGGGCGTATACGCAGCGTATTTGATGCTGTGCAAATTTTACGGCAGCAGCGGGAAATATGCTGCGTATCCCTTGCTCACTATACACACAGGGCTTTCCGACGGCAGCCCTATGTGTGTAGAGAGTTTTGGAGGCCGGGCCATGTGCCGGCGTGTCTGTGACGCGCGACTCCACCTCCAAAACTCACTGCACACACAGGGCTGCCGTCGGAAAGCCCTGTGTGTATAGTGAGCAAGGAATACGCTGCGTATTTTCCTCTGCTGCCATACATTTTGTGCAGCGTCAAATACGCTGCGTATACGCCCTGTGGGATCGCACCCTTAGGGTGCGTTCCCACAGGGCGTATACGCAGCGTATTTGACGCTGCGCAAATTTTACGGCAGCAGCGGGAAATATGCTGTGTATCCCTTGCTCACTATACACACAGGGCTTTCCGACGGCAGCCCTATGTGTGCAGTGAGTTTTGGAGGCGGGGCCGTGTGCCGGAGTGTCTGTGACGCGCGACTCCACCTCCAAAACTCACTGCACACACAGGGCTGCCGTCGGAAAGCCCTGTGTGTATAGTGAGCAAGGGATACGCAGCGTATTTCCCGCTGCTACCATACATTTTGCGCAGTGTCAAATACGCTGCGTATACGCCCTGTGGGAACGCACCCTTAGGGTGCGTTCCCACAGGGTGTATACGCAGCGTATTTGACGCTGCGCAAATTTTACGGCAGCAGCGGGAAATATGCTGCGTATCCCATGCTCACTATACACACAGGGCTTTCCGACGGCAGCCCTGTGTGTGTAGTGAGTTTTGGAGGCGGGGCCGTGTGCCGGAGTGTCTGTGACGCGCGACTCCGCCTCCAAAACTCACTGCACACACAGGGCTGCCGTCGGAAAGCCCTGTGTGTATAGTGAGCAAGGGATACGCAGCGTATTTCCCGCTGCTGCCATACATTTTGCCATGGTCTGTATGGACAGAACTCACGGATCAATATATTTTGCCTTGCTTCTCTAAGTTATGGCATATTTACATTATCAACACTTTTTATTGTATTTATTGATATTAATATATATGGTAAATAATAAAGGAAGAGATATAATGAAATGTTACAATGTTTGTTTTAGAAAAAGTGATTATAACACAACTCTGTGAAACAATAAAGTCGATGTAGTATCATTGTAATGTAAGGCCATGTTCACACGCCGGTTTTTTTATCTCATTTTGAGCCAAATTTTTTATTTTTACACCGTTTGCTTTAGAGTTTTTTTTTTTATTATCAATTTACAGCTCAAAATAAGGCTCATAAGATGGTGTGTGAACATAGCTTAAGGCAGGTTTTCCTGGCATATTTGTGGAGTGTAAAATAATTCTGACCTGATGTAAAATTACAGTCATATTTATTTACGATTGTTTTTTTTAATTTATTTTGCATACACCTTCTGCCCTGTTCAATTACCCCCATGATTATAAAGTCAAAGCTCAAATTAGTTCTGCCCCTTTAATTACCCTTTTGGGGGAGGGGAAATTCATTATTTAAATTGATTTAGTAGAAATTTTTTTTTTTAAATGATTTACACCTGTGAAATGTTTTAACAATAAAAACAAATAAAAAAATGCGCTAACAAATAAGTAGCTAGTAGAAATGTGCATTTGCTATTTAAAAGTGGAATCACATTTATCATACCTTTAAGGGAAATTTCCGTTTGTATAAATATTTTCCCTCTCCTGTGGATAGGAAATAAGTTGCTGATCACAGAGGTCCAACTGGTACCTTCCATGATATCAGAATGAGGCCCGACTCTGAGGAGCATTATAGACTCCTCTCAATGTAAAACATTCTTTACCCCTGATTGTATAACCCCATCTATCACCTTTTTTTATAGAAATCATGGCTTATAAAATGATGGCTTTGTCCAAGCTGAAGCACAGGCATGGACAAAGTCCAGTAAGTGAGGGTGGGCTAGTACTCCTCTGTGCTCTCTCTCCTGTCTAAAAGGACTCCTCTGTGCTCTCCGCTGTCTAACACTCCTCTGTGCTCTCCCCTGTCTGATAGTACTCCTCTGTGATCTCTCCTGTCTTATAGTACTCCTCTGTGCTCTCTCCTGTCTGATAGTACTCCTCTGTGCTCTCTCCTGTCTGATACCACTCCTCTGTGCTCTCTCCTGTCTGATACCACTCCTCTGTGCTCTCCCGTCTGATAGTACTCCTCTGTGCTCTCCCGTCTGATAGTACTCCTCTGTGCTCCCTCCTGTCTGATAGAACTCCTCTGTGCTCTCCCGTCTGATAGTACTCCTCTGTGCTCTCTCCTGTCTGATAGCACTCCTCTGTGCTCTCTCCTGTCTGATAGTACTCCTCTGTGTTCTCTCCTGTCTCATAGTACTCCTCTGTGCTTTCTCCTGTCTCATAGTACTCCTCTGTGCTCTCTCCTGTCTGATAGCACTCCTCTGTGCTCTCTCCTGTCTGATAGTACTCCTCTGTGATCTCTCCTGTCTTATAGTACTCCTCTGTGCTCTCTCCTGTCTGATAGGACTCCTCTGTGCTCTCCCGTCTGAAAGCACTCCTCTGTGCTCTCTCCTGTCTGATAACACTCCTCTGTGCTCTCTCCTGTCTGATAGCACTCCTCTGTGCTCTCTCCTGTCTGATAGTACTCCTCTGTGATCTCTCTTGTCTTATAGTACTCCTCTGTGCTCTCTCCTGTCTGATAGGACTCCTCTGTGCTCTCCCGTCTGATAGTACTCCTCTGTGCTCTCTCTTGTCTGATAGCACTCCTCTGTGCTCTCTCCTGTCTGATAGTACTCCTCTGTGCTCTCTCCAGTCTTATAGTACTCCTCTGTGCTCTCTCCTGTCTGATAGCACTCCTCTGTGCTCTCTCCTGTCTGATAGTACTCCTCTGTGCTCTCTCCTGTCCCATAGTACTCCTCTGTGATCTCTCCTGTCTTATAGTACTCCTCTGTGCTCTCTCCTGTCTGATAAGACTCCTCTGTGCTCTTCTATCTGATATTACTCCTGTGCTCTCTCTTGTCTGATAGCACTCCTCTGTACTCTCTCCTGTCTGATAGCACTCCTCTGTGCTCTCTCCTGTCTGATAGAACTCCTCTGTGCTCTCCCGTCTGATAGTACTCCTCTGTGCTCTCTCCTGTCTGATAACACTCCTCTGTGCTCTCTCTTGTCTGATAGCACTCCTCTGTAATCTCTCCTGTCTGCTAGCACTCCTCTGTGCTCTCTCCTGTCTGATAGTACTCCTCTGTACTCTCTCCTGTCTAATAGTACTCCTCTGTGCTCTCTCCGGTCTGATAGTACTCCTCTGTGCTCTCTCCTGTCTGATAGTGCTCCTCTGTACTCTCTCCTGTCTTATAGTACTCCTCTGTGCTCTCTCCGGTCTGATAGTACTCCTCTGTGCTCTCTCCTGTCTTACAGTACTCCTCTGTGCTCTCTCCTGTCTGATAGCACTCCTCTGTGCTCTCTCCTGTCTTATAGTACTCCTCTGTGCTCTCTCCTGTCTTATAGTACTCCTCTGTGCTCTCTCCTGTCTGATAAGACTCCTCTGTGCTCTCCTATCTGATATTACTCCTGTGCTCTCTCTTGTCTGATAGCACTTCTCTGTACTCTCTCCTGTCTGATAGCACTCCTCTGTGCTCTCTCCTGTCTGATAGTACTCCTCTGTGCTCTCTCCTGTCTGATAGTACTCCTCTGTGCTCTCTCCTGTCTGATAGTACTCCTCTGTGCTCTCTCTTGTCTGATAGCACTCCACTGTAATCTCTCCTGTCTGCTAGCACTCCTCTGTGCTCTCTCCTGTCTGATAGTACTCCTCTGTACTCTCTCCTGTCTTATAGTACTCCTCTGTGCTCTCTCCGGTCTGATAGTACTCCTCTGTGCTCTCTCCTGTCTTACAGTACTCCTCTGTGCTCTCTCCTGTCTGATAGCACTCCTCTGTGCTCTCTCCTGTCTGATAGTACTCCTCGGTGCTCTCTCCTGTCTTATAGTACTCCTCTGTGATCTCTCCTGTCTTATAGTACTCCTCTGTGCTCTCTCCTGTCTGATAAGACTCCTCTGTGCTCTCCTATCTGATATTACTCCTGTGCTCTCTCTTGTCTGATAGCACTCCTCTGTACTCTCTCCTGTCTGATAGCACTCCTCTGTACTCTCTCCTGTCTGATAGTACTCCTCTGTGCTCTCTCCTGTCTGATAGTACTCCTCTGTGCTCTCTCCTGTCTGATAGTACTCCTCTGTGCTTTCTC
The DNA here is from genome assembly GCF_029499605.1 of Hyla sarda. Classification (NCBI taxonomy): domain Eukaryota; kingdom Metazoa; phylum Chordata; class Amphibia; order Anura; family Hylidae; genus Hyla; species Hyla sarda. Next base: position 223,155,895 of record NC_079196.1, on the reverse strand, counting down.
CTGTCTGATAGTACTCCTCTGTGCTCTCTCCTGTCTGATAGTACTCCTCTGTGCTCTCTCCTGTCTTATAGTACTCCTCTGTGCTCTCTCCTGTCTGATAGTACTCCTCTGTGCTATCAGACAGGGGAGAGCACAGAGGAGTACTAGCCCATCCTCACTTACTGTACTTTGTCCATGCCTGTGCTTCAGCTTGGACAAAGACATCATTGTATAACCCATGCTTTCTATAGAAAGCAAATACAATTTTTAGGGATGCACCTAAATTTCGGCCGATGGAAATTATGAGCCGAAAATGCCCCTTTCGGCATTTTCAGTTGAGGGAATTTTGTGCCAATAATTTCAGGGTGGGGTGTGGCTTAACCCCTAGCGGACACAGGGCATACAGGTACACCCTGAGTCCCGCCGCAGCTATGATGCAAGTGCAGGAACTGAGCTCCCTTCATAGACCGTGGGTCCTGGATACTTTCAGCAGCCAGGGACCCGCCAGTAATGGTGGACATCAGCGATCAGATGCCATGATCATTAGTGATCACGGCATCTGTGGCGGTTCCAGTGGCTGATCTGATCGCCCGAGGCATGGTCATGGGGATCAGATCAGCTAAGATGGCGGCCAGATGTCCCCTCACCTGCCTCCTGCTGCCATCATGGGGTCTTCTTTTCTGGTCTGTCATTGAGCAGACTAGAGAAGTATATCACAGATAACACTGATCAGTGCTATGCCGATGCATAGCATTGATCTGTATCTGCAAACTAAAGATTGCAATATATAGTCCCCTGTTGGGACTATAAAAGTGTAACAAAAAAAAAAGTAAAAAAAAATTTGTTTTAATAAAAGTGGATAAGCCCCTCCCCCAATAGAAAAATAAAATTCCCCTAATTTCCTATTTAAAAAAAAAAGTGTAAAATATGTAAATTAACATATTTGGTATCGCCGGGTCCGTATGCATAAATGTCTGGTTCATAAAAACATTCTGTTAATGACCCTTTACAGTGAACGGCGTAAACATAAAAAAAATCAAAGTCCAAAAATGTAGGTTTTTAATCACATCATATATCAGAAAGAAATTAATTAAAAGCAATAAAAAAAGATCTAAACAAAATGGTACAAAAAAAAACTAGAGATCAGATGGGTGCATGTGCGTGGCTCACGTGTGAGGACACTGGAGTAGTGAACTCTGTGCCTGTGGCACTGAAAATAGATGTTCTAAGCGCCGATTTTGGCATTTAGCAGGTGAAACTTACCGGAGGTGGTTCGTGATGACATCGCGATCCCAACTGGCGAAGAAGCAGGCGGATCTACAGCCGCTATCCCAATCTATTCCCGAGTTGTTTCGGGCGGCCTTCCTCTTCAACATGACGGCTCCGGCGCTCCTACCCCTCTCTCTACGGTGGACATGTTTGCTTCTATACAGCGGCTTTTCAAGGAGGAACTGGCTCCTGACTGACTTTTCATCCCAGATTCAGAACCTGGGAGAGCGGGTCTCTGAAACCGAGACTAAACTTGAGAAACTTGCGGATGCCATAGAGCTGGATCGTAAGGACCTGGAGGACCTTGAGAATAGGTCGAGGAGGGCGAATGTGCAATTTTGAGGTCTACCTGAGCCTGTGACTGACCTCAAAGCTTCCGCAATGGTTTTATTTAAGGATCTGCTGCAAAATATTGATCCTGCTCTACTCAGAATGGATCGTATGCATCGTGCTTTAACTAAACCACGTAACCCAGAGGTACCGCGTGATGTTATTTTGAAGCCTCGTTATGCTGAGGTCCGCGACCAACTTCTAGCTGCCGCCTGCAATAGTGACACTCTACCCAATATGCCCCCTGCTGTGCGTCTCTTTTCACTCTGGAACGTTGCAGAAATTTTTGGCCTTTCACCTTGGCCACACAACGGGAAGGCATTACATACAAATGGGGCTTTCCATTTTCCTTGGCATTTCAAGTCCGTAACAGAGAGACACCTAACCCGCATTTTTATGGAGGCTTAAGACATTCTGCTGAAAGGAAACATCTCCTGGTCGACGGAGCAACCCCTGCCACCTAGGGAACCTAGGTCTCTTCGAAACATGGATGACTGTGGCCTCTGGACCTCCTGCCTGTTGATCTCGTTATGCATCTTTTTTTGCTGGACTGCACCCCAGACTATAGTCTTGGACTGTCTCCGGTTACTCTCATCCTGGGTGATTGCTCCTGTGGTGGGACTCCTTGGAGTCCCTGAAGATCACTCCTATGGACCATTGCTTCCATTTTGGGACTATTGTGCTTTTTTGTGTTTATTCCTGTCTCCATCTGGGACTCCTCGTGGCTTTTTTTTTTCTTCTCTGCTCTGTGGTCCTACTCTGTGTACTTGTGTCCATTTGTGTCTCTCTACCTAGCCTGCTATGCTGTATCTTATTGTTATTGCCTTCATTCCCCTCTCCTATTATGGTACTTTTTGATCGCAGCTCAGTGCAGTCCAGATTCCAGTGTGCTCCCACCCATTTGGGCTTCTGAAAGTGGGTCGGTCCATGTTAATGTTCGTACCAACTTTCCAGTGGTGGTGGTGGTGTTTGTTTTTGCGTTTTTTTTAGGTCATGACAGTTTTTAAGACTTGATGGTGTCCTGCTGTCCATTGCTCCAGGGTTTCAGGTTGGTTTGACAGACCGTTTTGGGTCCCCACCTATTCTGCAGAGATTGATTAGCTCCCTTTTCCGTGATCTCTCTCTCTTCCTGATACCTGGCGCAAGCATAATAGTACCCAACGGGGTTATACTTATTATTCACCTTCTCCGGGAAGCTGTCAATGCAAGCCTATGGGAGGGGGCGTCACAATGCTCCGGCCCCCTCGATCGTCAGTAATCAGATCCGGAGCGAACGTGCTTTTTAACAGGGTGCTGCGTGCAAGATCACAGGGGTCCCCAGCGGCGGGACCCCCCCGCGATCAGGCATCTTATCCCCTATCCTTTGGATAGGGGATAAGATGTCTAAGCGCCGGAGTACCCCTTTAAATAAACAGTCTGTGAAGGGAGACTAGGACTGGTAACCATTTTTAATCACAAAATGTGGAGCCAAAAGAGAGAAAGGCATTCAAGAGTACCTGAAACAATACACTTGAGCCACTAGGGGTCAGACAAATCCAACAGACAAAAAAAACTTTACTAAAAAACAGCCTGGATAAAGTATATATATATCTGTATAATAGTTCACAATAGAAGTGGTGCGGCATTGCTGGTGGTGTCCTGGGGTATAAGACGGCAGATGGATGCTAGTGTAGCTATGTTGCTGGAGGTGGTGCTCAGATAAGGCAAGAAATGTACAGATCAGTCTATAAGAAACAGAAAATATCGGCACTCACCAATTCAGCTTGTAAGTCTTCTTTATTGAAGCATACTTACAAAAAGGGTACAGAAGAGAAGGGTACAGAAGAGGAAGCTTCTGTTTCGCACCCTTGGCGTGCTTCCCATGATGGCCGGACGAAGCACGCCAAGCGTGCGAAACAGGAGCTCGGTCGCCATTCACTATCCCCCACTACCCTTCTCTTTTTGTAAGTATGCTTCAATAAAGAAGACTTGCAAGCTGAATTGGTGAGTGCCAATATTTTCTGTTTCTTATAGACTGATCTGTACATTGCTTGCCTTATCTGAGCACCACCTCCTGCAACACAGCTACACTAGCATCCATCTGCCGTCTTATACCCCAGGACACCACCAGCAGTGCCGCACCACTTCTATTGTGAACTATTATACATATATACTGTCACGATGCCGGCTGGCAGGAGGTGGATCCTCTGTGCCAGAGAGGGATTGGCGTGGACCGTGCTAGTGGACCGGTTCTAAGCCACTACTGGTTTTCACCAGAGCCCGCCGCAAAGCGGGATGGTCTTGCTGCGGCGGTAGTGACCAGGTCGTATCCACTAGCAACGGCTCACCTCTCTGGCTGCTGAAGATAGGCGCGGTACAAGGGAGTAGGCAGAAGCAAGGTCGGACGTAGCAGAAGGTCGGGGCAGGCAGCAAGGATCGTAGTCAGGGGCAACGGCAGAAGGTCTGGAAACACTGGCAAGGGACACACAAGGAACGCTTTCACTGGCACTAAGGCAACAAGATCCGGCAAGGGAGTGCAAGGGAAGTGAGGTAATATAGGGAGTGCACAGGTGATAACTCTAATTGGAACCACTGCGCCAATCAGCGGCGCAGTGGCCCTTTAAATCGCAGAGACCCGGCGCGCGCGCGCCCTAGGGAGCGGGGCCGCGCGCGCCGGGACAGAACAGACGGGGAGCGAGTCAGGTAGGAGAGCCGGGGTGCGCATCGCGAGCGGGCGCTACCCGCATCGCGAATCGCATCCCAGCTAGCAGCAGGATCGCAGCGCCCCGGGTCAGAGGACGTGACCGGGGCGCTGCAGCGGAGGAGGTGAAGCGAGCGCTCCGGGGAGGAGCGGGAACCCGGAGCGCTCGGCGTAACAGTACCCCCCCCCTTGGGTCTCCCCCTCTTCTTGGAGCCTGAGAACCTGAGGAGCAGACTTTTGTCGAGGATGTTGTCCTCAGGTTCCCAGGATCTCTCTTCAGGACCACAACCCTCCCAGTCTACTAAAAAAAAATTTTTTCCTCTGACCTTTTTGGCAGCCAAAATCTCCTTGACCGAGAAGACGTCCGAGGAGCCGGAAACAGGAGTGGGAGGAACAGATTTGGGAGAAAAACGGTTAAGGATGAGTGGTTTGAGAAGAGAGACGTGAAAGGCATTAGGGATACGAAGAGAAGGAGGAAGAAGAAGTTTATAAGAGACAGGATTAATTTGACACAGAATTTTGAAAGGACCAAGATAGCGTGGTCCCAACTTGTAGCTAGGGACACGAAAGCGGACATATTTAGCGGAGAGCCATACCTTGTCTCCAGGGGAAAAAACGGGGGGAGCTCTTCTTTTCTTATCCGCGAACCTCTTCATGCGTGAAGAAGCCTGTAAGAGAGAATTTTGGGTCTCTCTCCATATAATGGAAAGGTCACGAGAAATTTCATCCACAGCGGGCAGACCAGAGGGCAAGGGGGTAGGGAGGGGGGGAAGAGGGTGACGGCCGTACACCACGAAAAATGGGGATTTGGAGGAAGATTCAGAGACCCTGAAGTTATACGAGAATTCGGCCCATGGAAGGAGATCTGCCCAGTCATCCTGGCGGGAGGAAACAAAATGTCGCAAATAATCACCCAGGATCTGGTTAATTCTTTCTACTTGTCCATTGGACTGGGGATGATATGCAGAGGAAAAATTTAATTTAATCTTGAGTTGTTTACAGAGAGCTCTCCAGAATTTAGACACGAATTGGACCCCTCTATCCGAGACAATCTGCGTAGGCAACCCGTGAAGACGAAAAATGTGTACAAAAAATTGTTTAGCCAACTGAGGCGCAGAAGGAAGACCAGGAAGAGGAATGAAATGTGCCATTTTGGAGAATCGATCAACGACCACCCAAATAACGGTGTTGCCACGGGAAGGGGGTAAATCAGTAATAAAATCCATACCAATCAGAGACCAAGGCTGTTCGGGGACAGGCAGAGGATGAAGAAAACCAGCGGGCTTCTGGCGAGGAGTCTTATCCCGGGCACAGATAGTGCAGGCTCGCACAAAGTCCCCAACATCCGTCTCCAGAGTCGGCCACCAATAGAAGCGGGAGATGAGTTGCACAGATTTCTTGATGCCCGCATGACCTGCGAGATGGGAGGAGTGACCCCATTTGAGGATTCCGAGGCGTTGGCGTGGAGAAACAAAGGTCTTTCCTGGAGGAGTCTGTCTGATGGAGGCAGGAGAAGTGGAGATCAGGCAGTCAGGTGGAATGATGTGTTGCGGAGGGAGATCAACTTCTGAGGCATCCGAGGAACGAGAGAGAGCATCGGCTCTAATGTTCTTATCGGCAGGACGAAAGTGAATCTCAAAATTAAATCGGGCAAAGAACAGAGACCACCGGGCCTGGCGAGGATTCAGCCGTTGGGCCGACTGGAGGTAGGAGAGGTTCTTGTGGTCGGTGTAGATAATAACAGGAAATCTTGATCCCTCCAGCAGATGCCTCCATTCCTCAAGTGCTAATTTAATGGCTAGAAGCTCTCGATCCCCGATGGAGTAGTTCCTCTCCGCTGGAGAGAAGGTCCTAGAGAAAAAACCACAAGTGACAGCATGCCCGGAAGGATTTTTTTGTAGAAGAACAGCTCCAGCTCCTACTGAGGAGGCATCAACCTCCAATAGGAAGGGTTTGGAAGGGTCAGGTCTGGAGAGCACGGGAGCCGAAGAAAAGGCAGACTTGAGTTGTTTAAAGGAGTCTTCTGCTTGAGGAGGCCAGGACTTGGGATCAGCATTTTTCTTGGTTAAAGCCACGATAGGAGCCACAATGGTAGAAAAATGTGGAATAAATTGCCTGTAATAATTGGCGAACCCCAAAAAGCGTTGGATAGCACGGAGTCCGGAGGGGCGTGGCCAATTTAAGACGGCAGAGAGTTTGTCTGGATCCATCTGTAGTCCCTGGCCAGAGACCAAATATCCTAGAAAAGGAAGAGATTGGCATTCAAACAGACATTTCTCAATTTTGGCATAGAGTTGGTTGTCACGAAGTCTCTGAAGAACCATACGGACATGCCGGCGGTGTTCCTCTAGATTGGCAGAAAAAATTAGGATATCGTCCAGATATACCACAACACAGGAGTATAATAGATCACGAAAAATTTCATTGACAAAGTCTTGGAAGACGGCAGGGGCATTGCACAGTCCAAAGGGCATGACCAGATACTCAAAGTGTCCATCTCTGGTGTTAAATGCCGTTTTCCACTCGTCCCCCTCTCTGATGCGGATGAGGTTATAGGCGCCTCTTAAGTCCAATTTAGTGAAGATGTGGGCACCTTGGAGGCGATCAAAGAGTTCAGAGATGAGGGGTAAGGGGTAGCGGTTCTTAACCGTGATTTTATTAAGACCGCGGTAGTCAATGCAAGGACGTAGGGAGCCATCTTTTTTGGAGACAAAGAAAAATCCGGCTCCGGCAGGAGAGGAGGATTTACGGATAAAGCCCCTTTTTAGATTCTCCTGGACGTATTCGGACATGGCAAGAGTCTCTGGGGCAGAGAGAGGATAAATTCTGCCCCGGGGTGGAGTAGTACCCGGGAGGAGGTCGATAGGGCAATCATAAGGCCTGTGAGGAGGTAGAGTCTCAGCCTGTTTTTTGCAGAAAACATCCGCGAAGTCCATATAGGCCTTGGGGAGACCGGTTACTGGAGGAACCACAGGGTTACGGCAAGGGTTATTGGGAACCGGTTTTAGACAGTTCTTGGAACAAGAGGACCCCCAACTCTTGATCTCCCCAGTGGACCAATCCAGGGTTGGGGAATGAAGTTGAAGCCAGGGAAGTCCAAGAAGAATCTCCGAGGTGCAATTGGGGAGGACCAAAAGTTCAATCCTCTCATGATGAGATCCGATGCTCATAAGAAGGGGCTCCGTGCGGAAACGTATGGTACAGTCCAATCTTTCATTATTTACACAATTGATGTAGAGGGGTCTGGCGAGACTGGTCACTGGGATGTTGAACCTGTTGACGAGAGAGGCCAAAATAAAATTTCCTGCAGAACCAGAGTCCAAGAAGGCCACTGTAGAGAAGGAGAAGGCAGAAGCAGACATCCGCACAGGCACAGTAAGACGTGGAGAAGCTGAGTAGACATCAAGGACTGTCTCACCTTTGTGCGGAGTCAGCGTACGTCCTTCCAGGCGGGGAGGACGGATAGGACAATCCCTCAGGAAGTGTTCGGTACTAGCACAGTACAGGCAGAGGTTCTCCATACGGCGTCGTGTCCTCTCTTGAGGTGTCAGGCGAGACCGGTCGACCTGCATAGCCTCCACGGCGGGAGGCACAGGAACAGATTGCAGGGGACCAGAGGAGAGAGGAGCCGAGGAGACGAAACGCCTCGTGCGAACAGAGTCCATATCTTGGCGGAGTTCCTGACGCCTTTCAGAAAAACGCATGTCAATGCGAGTGGCTAGGTGAATAAGTTCATGTAGATTAGCAGGAATTTCTCGTGCGGCCAGAACATCTTTAATGTTGCTGGATAGGCCTTTTTTGAAGGTCGCGCAGAGGGCCTCATTATTCCAGGACAATTCTGAAGCAAGTGTACGGAATTGTACGGCATACTCGCCAACGGAAGAATTACCCTGGACCAGGTTCAACAGGGCAGTCTCAGCAGAAGAGGCTCGGGCAGGTTCCTCAAAGACACTTCGGATTTCCGAGAAGAAGGAGTGTACTGAGGCAGTGACGGGGTCATTGCGGTCCCAGAGCGGTGTGGCCCATGACAGGGCTTTTCCGGACAGAAGACTGACTACGAAAGCCACCTTAGACCTTTCAGTGGGAAACAGGTCCGACATCATCTCCAGATGCAGGGAACATTGGGAAAGGAAGCCACGGCAAAACTTAGAGTCCCCATCAAACTTATCCGGCAAGGATAAGCGTATCCCAGGAGCGGCCACTCGCTGCGGAGGAGGTGCAGGAGCTGGCGGAGGAGATGACTGCTGAAGCTGTGGTAGCAACTGTTGTAGCATAACGGTCAGTTGAGTCAGCTGTTGGCCTTGTTGCGCAATCTGTTGTGACTGCTGGGCGACCACCGTGGTGAGGTCAGCGACGACTGGCAGAGGAACTTCAGCGGGATCCATGGCCGGATCTACTGTCACGATGCCGGCTGGCAGGAGGTGGATCCTCTGTGCCAGAGAGGGATTGGCGTGGACCGTGCTAGTGGACCGGTTCTAAGCCACTACTGGTTTTCACCAGAGCCCGCCGCAAAGCGGGATGGTCTTGCTGCGGCGGTAGTGACCAGGTCGTATCCACTAGCAACGGCTCACCTCTCTGGCTGCTGAAGATAGGCGCGGTACAAGGGAGTAGGCAGAAGCAAGGTCGGACGTAGCAGAAGGTCGGGGCAGGCAGCAAGGATCGTAGTCAGGGGCAACGGCAGAAGGTCTGGAAACACTGGCAAGGGACACACAAGGAACGCTTTCACTGGCACTAAGGCAACAAGATCCGGCAAGGGAGTGCAAGGGAAGTGAGGTAATATAGGGAGTGCACAGGTGATAACTCTAATTGGAACCACTGCGCCAATCAGCGGCGCAGTGGCCCTTTAAATCGCAGAGACCCGGCGCGCGCGCGCCCTAGGGAGCGGGGCCGCGCGCGCCGGGACAGAACAGACGGGGAGCGAGTCAGGTAGGAGAGCCGGGGTGCGCATCGCGAGCGGGCGCTACCCGCATCGCGAATCGCATCCCGGCTAGCAGCAGGATCGCAGCGCCCCGGGTCAGAGGACGTGACCGGGGCGCTGCAGCGGAGGAGGTGAAGCGAGCGCTCCGGGGAGGAGCGGGAACCCGGAGCGCTCGGCGTAACATATACTTTATCCAGGCTGAATTGGTGAGTGCCGATATTTTCTGTTTCTTATGGACTGATCTGTACATTGCTTGCCTTATCTGAGCACCACCTCCAGCAACATAGCTACACTAGCATCCATCTGCCGTCTTATACCCCAGGAGTGCCGCACCACTTCTATTGTGAACTATTATACATATATACTTTATCCAGGCTGAATTGGTGAGTGCCGATATTTTCTGTTTCTCATGGACTGATCTGTACATTGCTTGCCTTATCTGAGCACCACCTCCAGCAACATAGCTACACTAGCATCCATCTGCCGTCTTATACCCCAGGAGTGCCGCACCCCTTCTATTGTGAACTATTATACATATATACTTTATCCAGGCTGAATTGGTGAGTGCCGATATTTTCTGTTTCTTATGGACTGATCTATATGTATAATATATGTATAATTTTCGCATCCACATGCATCTTGCTAGTTTGTCTGCAAGGAGTTTCTTTACATCTCTCTCTCTCTTACAGCAGCACAACATAAAGGATATTTTTCTCCCATGTCAGTTGAAAGGACTAGTGGACATTTTAATTGACACCTGAACACTGTATAAGGGGCCCCAAACTCCATCCTCTTTGTGTTTTTCTGCCTTGCTTGTGATAGGACAGGTAGATGAGAAAACCATGGTATACAGTATCACTATTACTGAAGTCATTGTCATAGGTGTTTGCAGATAACAACTACTTCTGCCGAATATTTTCAGCCTTAGTGCTTCTGGTGCAGGTCACTCTTGAGAATTTGCCGTCTATACAGGTTTGGTAACCTCTTGTGGGCTATAGATTTATTCATAGGTTTGCATGTATGTATATTACATCACTATTATATTATTACTGATATAAGTATGTCCTTTAAAGGGGTACTCCGGTGGAAAACTTTTTTTTTATTAACTGGTGCCAGAAAGTTAAACAGATTTGTAAATTACTTCTATTAAAAAAATCTTAATCCTTCCAGTACTTATTAGCTGCTGAATACTCTACAGAGGAAATTCTTTTCTTTTTGGAACACAGAGCTCTCTGCTGACATCACGAGCACAGTGCTCTCTGCTGACACCTCTGTCCACTGTCCAGAGTAGGAGAAAAACCCCATAGCAAACGTATGCTGCTCTGGAGAGTTCCTAAAATGGACAGAGATGTCAGCAGGGAGCACTGTGGTCATGATGTCAGCAGAGAGCTCTGTGGTCATGATGTCAGCAGAGAGCACTGTGGTCGTGATGTCAGCAGAGAGCTCTGTGGTCCTGATGTCAGCAGGGAGCACTGTGGTCATGATGTCAGCAGAGAGCTCTGTGGTCATGATGTCAGCAGAGAGCACTGTGGTCCTGATGTCAGCAGGGAGCTCTGTGGTCATGATGTCAGCAGAGAGCTCTGTGGTCATGATGTCAGCAGAGAGCTCTGTGGTCCTGATGTCAGCAGGGAGCACTGTGGTCATGATGTCAGCAGAGAGCTCTGTGGTCATGATGTCAGCCGAGAGCACTGTGGTCATGATGTCAGCAGAGAGCACTGTGGTCGTGATGTCAGCAAAGAGCACTGTGCTCCAAAAAGAAAAGAATTTCATATGTAGTATTCAGCAGCTAATAGGTACTGGAAGGATTAAGATTTTTAAATAGAAGTAATTTACAAATCTGGCACAAGTTGAGTAAAAAAAAAAAAGTTTTACACCGGAGTACCCCTTTAAGCATGCTTGTCCACTCCTGCGACAGATATCTTGCTTGTGGACATGTTGCTCTATTATGAACATCCCCCTTTGTTGTTTTTTTGGCAGGGTATTTGCATATAGCCTATTGTGTGCTATATATTTTATTGTGTGTATAAGTTATCAGTGTTTTAACTTTTACTCATCATTTTTTTCTATGATTTCTGAACAGTCTATTCTAGAAATTTTTCAACCTCCTATGCCAGCGTTTAGGCATCACAAACGTTGCGACTTTTTGCCATTTTTACGCCAGCCATGACAGTTTATTTAAAAGTCGGCAGGGCTTGGCACAAAATGGATGTGAGCTTAGTGCTCACCAGATTTACTAAAACTTTATACAGAGAACTGGCAAGTGTTGTTGCTGAAATCTGAGCCAGCTCGGAGCCACTGAATTGCTAGACGTATTAAAGGGGTATTCCAGGCAAAAACTTTTTTTTATATATATCAACTGGCTCTGGAAAGTTAAACAGATTTGTAAATTACTTCTGTTAAAAAATCTTAATCCTTCCAATAGTTATTAGCTTCTGAAGTTTTCTGTCTAACTGCTCAATGATGATGTCACGTCCCGGGAGCTGTGCATGATGGGAAAATATCCCCGTAGGAGCTGGACAGCTCCCGAGACGTGAGTCATCATAGAGCAGTTAGACAGAAAACAACAACTCAACTTCAGAAGCTAATAACTATTGGAAGGATTAAGATTTTTTAATAGAAGTAATTTACAAATCTGTTTAACTTTCCGGAGCCAGTTGAAATATAAAAAAAAGTTTTTGCCTGGAATGCCCCTTTAAGGCTGCTTTCACACTATAAAAATATCTCCGTTATAAACGCCCGTTATAAAAACCCTGGAAATCGGCCGTTAAATGGTCATTAGAAAATCACATTATAGACCCTTATTTACTAAGAGTGTTGTGTAGGTTTCTTTGTCGGTTTTAATTCCCTACAATTTATTTTCTCACGGTATTTACTAAGGTTTCCCTACATTTTGCTTTTTTTTTTACACATGCTCTGATCTGTAGGGTTTTCCTCACCTCAAATTCACCACATTTTATGTGGAAACCTTAGTAAATATGTTGGGTTTTTGTGAAAATGCCGGGAACACGCCCCTTTTCTGAGACCACGCCCCTTTTCTGATGGTCACGCCCCCTTTCCAGGTTTTCGTAGCAAAATGGAGATAGTCGTGTTTTTTCAATTCTGGCGCAAAATCTGGCACAGACAGAATTTCTGGCGCATTTCGACAGAATCTGGCGCACAACCCGTCAAAACATGTAGGGTGTGCAATAGTAAATGAGGGCCATAGTCTGTGTGATATTTCCAATAACTGCCGTTATTTTGTGATGGGCGATAGTAACAGGAGAAATCGTGCATGCACTATTTCTTCCGTTCATTCGCCCGTCACAAAATAACAGCCGTAATTAATAACGGGGTAAAACGGCTATTGGAAAAATCCAATAGACTATAATGGGATTTTCTAATGACCGTTTAACGGGCGATTTCCAGGGTTTTTATAACGGGCGTTTATAATGGCGGTATTTTTATAGTGTGAAAGCCGCCTTAGAGACGAGCACTTCACAATAATTCTGGTGAATCTAATGCCAGCAGGATTTGTATGCACCAGTATTACTAGATCTTTAATATTCTGAGAACAAACATGTTTTAAAGTTGAATCTGTTCGGTTTTCAATTCCAAGTCGTCATACAGTGTCCTCCAGAGAACCAGGCTGACTTACAAACTGGGAGAAATTAAAGGGGTACTCCGCCCCTAGACATCTTATCCCCTATCCTTTGGATAGGGGATAAGATATCAGATCGCCGGGGTCCCGCTGCTGGGGACCCCTGGGATCTACCATGTGACACCCACCTTTAGCCGCTTCCGGAACTGCTGGAAGTCCTCAGGCTGAGTCCATCTCGACCACGGGGACAGTAGATCGTACAGTTGTCACGCCCCCTCCCATAGACTTGCATTGAGGGGCGGAGTGTGACGTCACATGGGGGCGGAGTCGTGGCATCACAATCTACCGTTCCCATGGTCGAGATGGAGCCTGAGGACCTCCAGCGGTTCCGGAAGAGGCTAAAGGTGAGTGTCACATGGAAGATCCCAGGGGTCCTCAGCAGCGGGACCCCGGCTATCTGACATCTTATCCCCTATCCTTTGGATAGGGGATAAGATGTCTAGGGGCGGAGTACCCCTTTAATGATAACTTCCTTCACAACCAAACAATACCTGGGTTGTATGTTATAAATTGAGGGTATTTCACAATATCCCTCCTATAACCCGTTCAGGACAAAGGGCATAAGGGTACGCCCTTGGTGCCTGTAACTGCACAGCCGGCACCCCGACATATCGCCCAGGGGGGGTCCTGAGAGCCCCCATTGTTGGCAATCGCCGTGATTGGCAGGTCACAGAGTTTCCGGACCATTCTGGTCTCCAATGACCCAGTATAGTAGGATGATCAGTGCCTTTAGACACACCACAAATCACCCTTGTCCATTTGGTGGGAGGGTCCATTTGGTGGGCTGTAATGCCACCTGCAAGATCGCCATAATTGAACGGACCGACCAATCACGGCCACCAGCGGGAGGTTTAACCTCCTGTTGCTCCGCTCTGCCCGTCAACACTAAGAAGTAGGCAAGCAGACCCGAGGCCCAAGCCCCCCATCGTGTGACCCCCCCCCCCCCCCCTCTTAGAGTGCCATCCGGCCTTGTTTTGTGCCATCCGGTACTCTAGTTGTCAGGGACATCTTTAGAGCAGGTAGGGAGAGTATTAGGAATTTTTTTTTTTTTTAAATAAAACATTTCTGCATTTGCCTCCCAAGAAGCAGTCTGAGGGTCCACAATGACCCAGGCCCTACTTTAGGGTATTGGGATTTGCCCCCAGCGTCCTTAGGGACCACTGATCAGGATTTTTTTGGGGGGTGCAGGCATTTTTCTGAGATTATTTATAACCTTTTTTTTCTTTTAGGACCTTTTTCGAGGTATTAATTTTAGTGTAACATTTAACATTTTTCATTTTAATGACCCAATGTAACAAAAAATTGGCAAATACCTGAAGGGTGTTAATATTTAATGACCCCTTGTTATGTTCCTTGACAGATGTTGTTTCCAAAATGGTGTCACATGTGGGGGGTTTCTGCTGTTCTGGCACCATGGTGGCTTTGTAAAGGTGGCATGGCTCCTGAATTTGATTCCAGCAAATCCTCTCTCTCCAAAAGCCCAAAGTTAATCCTTCCCTCCTGAGCCCGGTTGTGCACCTGCACAGCACCTTACATCCACATATGGGGTATTTTCACATTCAGGAGAAATTGGGTGACAAATTTTGTGATGCTTTTTTTTTTCTTTTTAAACATATTTTATTGTAAGATTTTTGCGCATAAGAAAAACATCACAACTGTAAACAGTCCAATAAAGTACAGGTGAGTGCATACATAAGAGAAAAAAGAAATATACAGACAACCACCATAGTATTGAAAAAGGCAGCCAATCAAAAACCAGGGGTACCAAATATGCACTATGGCCGAAGCCATAAGGTGCCCAATGTGTTTCCTATAGACCATTCAGTGGAGCTAAATGGTCTAACAACATCTGCTATTTCAGTAGCTGTGTATTGTGGGAGAATAAAGATCATTCCATTTGTCGAAAAATTTCTCAGTGTGAGTGTTTTTGTGTCGTTTTGAATCAATCCTATCTATCCCACACAGTTTTTTGAGTTGCGTAATCACCATGGACAGAGTAGGGACCAGAAGGGGAAAGCCTAGAGGTAAAAATACAGCGTAGGGACTCTAAAAGTACTATATCAACCATTTGAGGTATCTTGGGGATAGGGGGGTGGTCAGAGTCTGGTGGTCGGAATTGGTGGAAGAGGAGAGCCCTGGGATTACATGGTAAAGTTAGACCCCATGTGTCTTAACCCCTTAAGGAAGCAGGGTGTACCCATACGCCCCCGTTTCCGAGTCCTTAAGGACTCAGGGTGTACAGGTACTCCCTGCGTTCTTCCGGCCCCTGACGTTCGCCGGGAGGGGAGCGGACTAGGATGCCTGCTGGTTGCAAAACACTGAGATAAGTAACAAACTCAGTGTTTTGCAACCAGTGTGCCTCCAGCTGTTGCATAACTGCAACCCCCAGCATGCACAGACAGCCAAAGGGCATGCTGGGAGTTGTTGTTTTGCAACAGTTGGAGGTTTGCCCCCCCCCCCCCCCCCCCCCATGTGAATGTACAGGGTACAATCACATGGTCGGGTTTACAGTGAGTTTCTCGCTGCAAGTTTGAGATGCAGCAAATTTTCCGCTGCAGCTGAAACTCCCAGCGGGAAACTCACTGTGAACCCCCCCTGCACTACACTACACAAAATAAAGGGTAAAACGCTACATATACCCCTCTAAAAATGAGAAACATCTGGTATGGCACAGTTTCTAAAACAGAGCCTCTAGCTGTTGCAAAACATCAACTCCCAGTGTTTCCGGACAGCCATTGACTGTCCAGGCATGCTGGGAGTTTTGCAAGAGCTGGAGGCACCCTGTCTGGGAAAAAAAGACTCCAAAATTTGTAACACAATTCCTTCTGAGTACGGAAATACCCCCACATGTGGATGTAAAGTGCTCTACGGGCGCACTACAATGCTTTGAAGAGAAGGAGCGCCATTGGGCTTTTGGAGAGAGAATGTGTCTGGAATTGAAGGCCATGTGTGTTTACAAAGCCCCCCGTGGTGCCAGAACAGTGGACCCCCCAATGTGACCCCATAATATCTCCAAAAGTCCAATGGCGCTCCTTCTGTTCTGAGTGCGCCAGCAGAGCACTTAACGTCCACATATGGGGCAGTTTCTTAATCAGGAGACATTGTCTCTTAATCGGGAGAAATTTTCTCTTACCCCTTGTGAAAAGAAAAATTTGGGGTAACACCATCATTTTAGTGTTAGAAATCAAATTTTCCATTTTCACGTCCAACTTCAAAGCAAAGTCATGAAACACCTGTAGGGTGTTAAGGCTCACTATACCCCTTGTTACGTTCCTTGAGGGGTGTAGTTTCAAAAATAGTATGTCATGTGGGTTTTTTTTTTTGTTGTTTTGGCACCCTGGGGACTTTTTAAATGCAACATGCCCCCCAAAAACCATTTCAGCCAATTTTTTCTCCTTCTCTTCTGAGCATTGTAGTGCGCCAGCAGAGCACTTAATGTCCACATATGGGGTATGTTCTTACTCAGGAGAAATTGTCTCTTAATTGGGAGAAATGTTCTTTTATTACCCCTTGTGAAAAAGAAAAATTTGGGGTAACACCATCATTTTACTGTTAGAAATCAAATTTTCCATTTTCACGTCAAACTTCAACGCAAAGTCATCAAACACCTGTTGGGTGTTAAGGCTCACTATACCCCTTGTTACGTTCCTTGAGGGGTGTAGTTTCAAAAATAGTATGTCATGTGTTTTTTTTTTTTTTTTTTGCTGTTCTGGCACCCTGGGGACTTTTTAAATGCAACATGCTCCCCAAAAACCATTTCAGTTACGTGTCATAGGTCACCACCCACTGATTGTGACAAAATAGTAAAGTGTTAACTGTTATTTTAACTTTATCGCTCCCTTTTATTTCAATGTTATTTTATGTTATTTATATTTTGGTTAACTGCTCATTTTTAATAATAATGTACAATTCTGAATTTTCTCTAACCAGGGCTGGTTCAAGGGTTTTTTCCACCCTATGCAAAAACAAATTTTGCCGCCCCTTGACCCTGCCCATTGACTCCACCCTTAGACACGCCCCACCTAACTACTGGGGTGACACACTGTAACATAACTCCTCCTCATGTAATCACCTTACTACTGGGGTAACACACTGTAACAAACCTCCTCCTCATGTAATCTCCTTACTACTGGGGTGACACAATGTAACACACCTCCTCCTCATGTAATCACCTTACTACTGGGGTGACACACTGTAACAAACCTCCTCCTCATATAATCTCCTTACTACTGGGGTGACACACTGTAACAAACCTCCTCCTCATATAATCACCTTACTACTGGGGTGACACACTGTAACAAACCTCCTCTCCATGTAATCTCCCTACTACTGGGGTGACACACTGTAACAAACCTCCTCCTCATGTAATCTCCTTACTACTGGGGTGACACACTGTAAAAAAAAACCTCCTCCTCATGTAATCTCCCTACTACTGGGGTGACACACTGTAACAAACCTCCTCCTCATGTAATCTCCTTACTACTGGGGTGACACACTGTAACAAACCTCCTCCTCATGTAATCTCCTTACTACTGGGGTGACACACTGTAACAAACCTCCTCCTCATGTAATCACCTTACTACTGAGGTGACACACTGTAACAAACCTCCTCCTCATGTAATCACCTTACTACTGAGATGACACACTGTAACAAACCTCCTCCTCATATAATCACCTTACTACTGAGATGACACACTGTAACAAACCTCCTCCTCATGTAATCTCCTTACTACTGGGGTGACACACTGTAACAAACCTCCTCCTCATGTAATCTCCTTACTACTGGGGTGACACACTGTAACAAACCTCCTCCTCATGTCATCTTCTTACTACTCGGGTGACACACTGTAACAAACCTCCTTCTCATGTAATCTCCTTACTACTGGGGTGACTCACTGTAACAAACCTCCTCCTCATGTAATCACCTTACTACTGGGGTGACACACTGTAACAAACCCTCTCATCATGTAATTTCCTTACTACTGGGGTGACACACTGTAACAAACCTCCTCCTCATGTAATTTCCTTACTACTGTGGTGACACACTGTAACAAACCCCCTCCTCATGTAATCTCCTTACTACTGGGGTGACACACTGTTACAAACCTCCTCCCCATGTAATCACCTTACTACTGGGGTGACACACTGTAATAAACCTCCTCCTCATGTAATCTCTTTACTACTGGGGTGACACACTGTAACAAACCTCCTCCCCATGTAATCTCCTTACTACTGGGGTGACACACTGTAACAAACCTCCTCCTCATGTAATCTCCTTACTACTGGGGTGACACACTGTAAAAAAAACCTCCTCCTCATGTAATCTCCCTACTACTGGGGTGACACACTGTAACAAACCTCCTCCTCATGTAATCTCCTTACTACTGGGGTGACACACTGTAACAAACCTCCTCCTCATGTAATCTCCTTACTACTGAGATGACACACTGTAACAAACCTCCTCCTCATGTAATCCCCTTACTACTGAGATGACACACTGTAACAAACCTCCTCCTCATGTAATCCCCTTACTACTGGGGTGACACACTGTAACAAACCTCCTCCTCATGTAATCACCTTACTACTGGGGTGACACACTGTAACTAACCCCCTCCTCACGCAACGGTAGTTCTAGCTGGGCAGGTGCGGCGGGTGCTTCAGATGCTGGCTGGTTACTAGCTTTCTTGCAGCAGGCAGAGCGGCGCCCCTGATCATGAGGGTGCTCTAGGCGGCTGTAAAAGGCCCAGGAGGGTAACGTAGGGGCCACATGGGGTGGGCTCCTCTCCCCTGCCCCCACCCCCTCTTTTCCATAAGGTTATCTAGAGCACATAAAGGTTTTACAGATTAACCGGTCAGTATAGTAAGGGTTAATGAATATTTACCCATTTACGTTGGTGCTGAGCTTCTTTTGCAGGGCTGTTGCTGGGCAGATGTTAGCTGGCTGCGGATTGGCTGCGAGTCTAGAAGCGGGAATCTTAGAAGGTATATATGACCAGGCATCGCTGTTGCTCGGGTCAGTCCGGCGAACCTGCGAAGAAAGAAGATTCGAGCTCCCTTTCCTGCCATGGCCAAGTCATGTCCCAGCCCGAGGAGCCAGCCCCTGCCGGCGCTGTCAGCTCCGCTGTAAAAGAGCTCTATTTGCGGTTGCTGGAGCGTGCGGCGGGGGCCGGAGGAGAAGAATGGCTTACCCGATGTCTTGAAGATGCGCCCGGACCTTCGGTGGAAGAAGATCCCCGTCCTACCCGAGACGCCTCCGCATCCGAGAACCAAGACCGGAGGATTCGTCGACCGGATATGGAGGAAGAGGAGGAGACACGTCACTTCGCCGCGCCGCAGACGTCATCGGGGCCGGAAGTTCCGTTACCCAGAAGATCCTCCAGAAACTCAAGTTGTTCCAAAAGAAGAAGACTGTCGCCATCGGAAGCCAGCTCCAGCCGGGCAGCGCCGAAGAGAGCTCCCGCCCCACCCGCCCAAGCATCAGGAGCAGCGTCACCCGAGAGGATGGACAGGTCCGCTCCGGCCACAGTTCCGGGGGCGTCGGGCGGTGAGTATAATACTGCTATACCCCATATTGAACCCCAGAGGGTTGCCGGGGGGGAGGGCTCCACTCCTGGGCAGGATATTTTCGCGGGGTTGGCTGCGATTTTTAACATGTTCGCCGCCATACCCCAGAGAGAGGATGGTCCTCTGTCTCAGGCTGTTCCAGCCTGGGTCAGACAATCTACGAGCAATAGGTCGGTCTGCGGTGCTGTCCGGGAGGCGGCGGCGCCGCCTGGAGTGCAGGATAATCGGTTGTCCGCGGCTCGCGCTCCCCGCCCGGACAGCGCCGCCGACAAGGAACAATCATCAAGCGATAACAGTGTTAATGCAGTTTCCTCTAATGTGGTCCCTGGGATTTGTATGAAAGAAGCCCTCACATGTGAGGTTTCACCTCTTGGCTTTCACCTTCAGCCAGCGGTGAAAGAAAAGATATGGCGGGGGGAGTACATAGATATGTTCTCCCTCCTGCCATCTGCAAAAGAGCAAGTTTTTCATTCCACTGATAAGAAAAATGAGGAGGATAGAAAGCGCCCGGTACCTTTTAAAACATTTCATAACTGGGTCCAAGCATTCTGCATTTTTGCTGCAGTGATGGGGGAAAAGCAATCTCATCAGTGTACCGCCTTGTTTCAACATCTGGATATAGTTCTGGAGGCTTATAGAAATTTTGGCGGGTCTGCTTGGATTTCCTATGACGAAATGTTTAGACAGAAGTTGTCAGTACACCCTCAGGTAAAGTGGGGACAAAAAGACGTAGGCTTATGGCTCAATCTAATGCTTCCCCAGAGGAATCGCAGCTTGCCTGCCACGGTGCAAGGTAATTTTCGTAAAGGAGTGTGTTACGCATTCAATGAGGGACAGTGCAAGTGGCAGGCCAGCTGCAGATATAAGCATGAATGCTCGCACTGCACCGGTAATCATCCGGTCAGCAAGTGTTTCAAAAAAATTAATTCATCCACCCAACACATGCCGTCCAGCAGGGAGACGCTTTCCCGTAGCATCGACTCCAGTGAAGCTAATAAGCATGCTTCCTTATCTAAACAAGTACCCAAACACTCAGATGGTTAACTTACTTATTGAGGGTTTTTCCAAGGGGTTCTTTGTCCCGGGGTTTTCTGGTCAGGGTTGTGTATGGGTGGAGAACCTAAAATCCGTTGCACAATTTTCAGAGGTAGTGAGAGAGAAAATATACAAAGAAGTCGCTGAGGGCAGAGTGGAGGGTCCTTTTGATTCCCCCCCCTTCAGAGACTTCAGGTTATCTCCACTAGGCTTGGTCCCCAAAAAAGAGCCAGGGTCTTTTAGATTGATTCACCATTTATCATACCCAGACAAGGGTTCATTGAATGATGAGGTTAATGGTAAGGACTTTACAGTAGAATACGCATCTTTTGATTCTGCTTTGGCCAAGCTGAGGGAAGCGGGCAATGGAGCTTGGTTGGCTAAGGCAGATATCAAATCTGCTTTTAGACTGTTACCAGTGAGGGAGTCTGGTTACAACTCATTGGGTTTTCAGTTTGAAAATCAGTTTTATTTTGATAAGTCTCTGCCCATGGGGTTTTCTCTTTCTTGCTTTTATTTTGAAGCTTTTGCTTCATTCCTGGAATGGGTAGTTAGGGAAGAATGCCCAGTAGGTCACATGGTACACTACTTGGATGATTTTTTATTTTTGGGTTCTCAGTTTAGTTCTGATGTATTTAGGTTGTTTGACACATTTATTGATATGTGTGGCAAGTTTGGCATCCCTTTAACTCACGAGAAAACAGTTTTACCAGTTAAGGAATTGGTTTTCCTAGGTATTAAGATAAATAGTCTACTAATGAATTTTAGTTTACCACAGGATAAGGTTCAAGCAATGTTATTAAGTATTAGTAAGTTGATGGTTAGGAAAAAAGTTATGCTGAGAGAGCTCCAAAAAGTTTTAGGTATGTTTGTGTTTGCATCCAGAGTAATTCCGATGGGTAGGGTTTTCTCCAAAAGACTGTATATAGCGACTAGAGGTATCAAATCCCCTAAACATTACATTAGGCTGGATAGATCTCTGAAGGATGATTTGTCCCTATGGGCTGAGTTTCTGGCTGATTTTAACGGGTCATCGGTGTGGCAGGAGGATTTTAAGGACCTAGAACAGCTAGGGGTTTATACGGATGCAGCTGGAGCCTTTGGGTTTGGGGCCTATTTTCAGGGACATTGGTGTGCTGAGCCCTGGCCAGCTCAATGGGTGGCGGCAGGGCTAAACACTAATATTGTCTTGTTGGAACTGTTTCCAGTGGTAGTTGCATTAGTGATTTGGGGTACGATATTTAGAAATAGACGTATCATCATAAATACGGATAATAAAGGTGTAGCATTTGCAATCAATTGTCTTTCATCAAGGTCAGACCTGGTCATTAAGGTTCTCAGGCATTTAGTGTTACTGTGTCTTAAATTAAATGTGTGGGTTAAAGCTACTTATATAAGGGGCGAATCAAACATTATAGCTGATGCGCTGTCACGGGGTCAGTTTTTCAGGTTCCACCAGATTTGCCCAGATGCGGATATGGAGGGAGTACCTTGTCCACCACACCTTTGGAACCTGGTATGGGACTGATCCAGCATTTTGCACTAAAATCTATTTCTGCAAAAACCCATGCTGATTATAGTAAGTCATGGGACAAATGGTGTTCTTTCTGTGTTGCCAAGGGTTTATCCGTATCTCAGTCTGATGTTAATGGGTCATTGTTATTCCTATCCGGGTTGTTATCAAAGAAGTTTTCTTATAGTCATCTATGTGGCATTTTAGCAGGCATAGCTTTCTTTCAGAAATGGCTGGGGATCCGCCCTATCAATTCCTTCTATCAGGTTAAACAGGTACTGAAAGGGTACCGTTTGGCGTTTAATAGCAAGGATCAGCGGAGGCCTATTAATTTCGTCTTACTGGAGCAGTTGGTCAATGCTTGTAGTTCGGTCTCCATGGATGAGTATGAAACATTATTGTTTCAGACCGCCTTTGTTTTGGCCTTCTTTGGTGCATTGAGATTAAATGAAATTACAGCTAAGAACAAATGGTCAGCATCACCGCTGGATATTTCAGACATTAGTGTTACTGCAGTCAGTCTGATTATACACATTAAGAGGTCCAAAACGGATATATTAGGTCGGGGTAAACAGTTACAAATCACACGTTTGCCCAATAATCGTATGTGTCCAGTGGGTATGACGGAAAGGTTTTTATTGGCCCGCCCCCAAGGGTATACACCTTTTCTGATACATAGAGACGGCTCTGCCATGACCTGTTTTCAGTTCAGGTTTATTTAAAAAAAATGCTTAATACGCTTAGGGCTCCACAGGTTTAAGATATGCGCGCATTCATTTAGGATTGGCGCTGCAACCGAGGCTTCCATGGCCGGCCTTTCGGTTGACAATATTAAGTCCATCGGTAGGTGGAAATCTGATAGGTACAAGATTTACATCCGGCCAGAGCTGTTAATTAACTAATCTTTTCATTGCAGAGGAGCCTGTCAGAATAATATGGATAATGGGGCACTCCTTCATTTATTGGGCGGAAAAACGTGCAGCAGTTAGACCCTACAGCCTGAATCTGGGTTTCCCTAGTGATAAGGTTTGTGTATTCTGGGATGGTGTTAGAGGTTTAAGATTGGACGACCTATTTGACTGCTGCACCAAGAAAGCTGGCTTTTGGCCGCCCCCTGATGTAATTATAATTCATGCCGGTGGCAATGACATTGGCAAATGTAACACCTCCTTGTTGTTCCAAAAACTTAAACAGGTTAGCTTTGCAATCCACGATTTGTTCCCAGCCGCAGTGTTAGTATTTTCAGAAATAATTCCCCGGCTATCCTGGTCTACCAGGAGGGCAAAGTTTTTAGACCGCATACGGAAACGCCTGAACAGAGGTATGGAAAAGTTTTTAAAGACTGTAGGCGGTTTTTCCTACAGGCACAGGGAACTGGAAGGGTTTGTAGTGGGCCTTTTTAGGGATGATGGAGTTCATCTCTCTGAGATCGGGGTGGACATTTTTAATGTCGGTTTGCAGAACATGATAGACTTGGCCACGGCTGTGGGTGATGCACGCCTGTGATCAGGCTTGCCTGTGGGGGTCACCCAGAATGTTCTGGGTGGACAGCTGGTGGTTATTTAAAATTGGTGAGTTCATTACAGTCTATGGAGTTTATTAGTTTATATACATTTATGGTTTAATGGAATTTTATTTAATCAATTATTTAATAAATTATTTATTTATTTAATATTTATTCCATTCAATAAACGGCCGTGGCCTTTTTCCCAAATGGTTGTTGTCGTTATTTAGGGAAGGTGTTCGGTTGGGTGGGGGCGGTGTGAGGGGTCCCTATCCCATGCCTATTTTGCCTATGTCTCTAACTATACAATCATAAGTACATGTTTGGGCTTCTGAAATACAGTAACATATTGTTTAGTTGCTCGTTTGTTCTTTTTGTAAATAACAAGGAGTAAATACAGAGTAATTGCTACCTGGAGAGATTTTACGAGAGACAATATAAAGCTGCATAAAGGATTATGTAACCTACTGTGAATCAGGGAATCGCTGTCCCTGGGTGTAGAGACCATCCATAAATAGAGCAGGGATGCCGGAAGATTTAAAAATCCCAGAGGTTACCCTGAATGCATGTCAGCAAAGTACAGATCACGGATTGTAGCAAGCTAAGCGCTCTCTAAACACATTTATAATACAACGTATACCCTGCTGACGGGCGGCTGAGGAATTCATGGCAAATAAGAAAATCCTCAGCTTACTGTTACTGCCTCCATTTTTGGATTGCTCAGACGTTACACTATATGAGGAGAGCGGGGCTTCTGCAGTTTCCTAATGTTTTATCTAAATGAATTCTCTAGTAAAGGAGGCTGAGCTGTAGTGTAATCCTGTTGGGATGATAGTGAAGCTCTGTACACACATATTACTTTAATAGAACGATGCTGAAGGGTGCACTATTCCGTTTAGTTAAAAAAAAAATTAAATAACAATGAAGGCAGACATTATAAATAGAGGTGAGTGAACTTACAGTAAATTCGATTCGTCACGAACTTCTCGGCTCGGCAGTTGATGGATTATCCTGCATAAATTAGTTCAGCTTTCAGGTGCTCCGGTGGCTGGAGACTCTTTCCTTGGACTGTATTCACCTTTTCCAGCCCACCGGAGCACCTTAAAGGGGTACTCCGCCCCTAGACATCTTATCCCCTATCCAAAGGATAGGGGATAAGATGTCAGATCGCCAGGGTCGTGCTGCTGCGGACCCCCGGGATCCCCGCTGCGGCACCCCGCTCTCATTACAGCACAGAGCGAGTTCGCTCTGCACGTAATGATGGGCGGTACAGGGGCCGGAGCATCATTACGTCACGGCCCCTCCCATAGACTTGCATTAAGGGGACGGGCCGTGATGTCACGAGGGGCGGAGCCATGACGTCACGCTGCTCCGTCCCCCGTATCGCCCGTCATTACGCACAGAGCGAACTCGCTCTGTGCTGTAATGAGAGCGGGGTGCCGCAGCGGGGATCCCGGGGGTCCCCAGCAGCGGGACCGCGGCGATCTGACATCTTAT
>NC_079196.1:222771963-222830769 GCF_029499605.1 Hyla sarda | reverse complement strand
AAAAATGTATACGTTTTTAACTTTTCACTCCATTGTGAATAAAGTTTCACTTGTTTGATTGAAATTCCAAGAAGAAAAAAACTGTGCTAAATCAAAACTGTATGGTGAAAACCGGATGGAACTGTACGCACATACAGGTCTGTACGGTTCCCATTGACTCCCATGTTAAAAAAAAACGCATACGGTTTAATACGGTTTTTCAACCGTGGTAGGCCACGGGTTTTCTGTCCAGATTAAAAAAAAAAAAAACTATGGTTTTGAAAAACGGGAGACAACGGTATACATTATGGTGCATACAGTTTGGAATGGGAGGTCTATGGTACGGTTTTCTGCACGGATGCATACTTTTTTTTTTTATGAAACCGTATGCCGAAACTGTGTAGCAAAACCGCGGTGTGACCCCCCCTAACTCATAGATCACCACATGATTCACGTTGACTCTATTGGTTGTGATGCAGACACTGTGACAATTGGACCTTCGACCACAATGACCTGTGTCATGGCCGCCGTGGCCTAATACCCATGACCCTATACAGACAAGCTTGGCTCCGGTTACCTCTTGCTCAGATAACAGCTGGTAGCCCGCCGGAGGGATGTATATACACTCAGGTACCAGGGTTGCCGTAGAGATAAGGGAGGCCGTGTCCTCCTGGCCCTGGATCAGCCTCTCCCCAGGAAAAGAGGAAATGGAGACACAATCGTAACCCCGGGCAAAGGCCTCGGCCGCTGCCAGGAGGCTCCGGGTCATCTGAGGGGCCCTCAGGAGAGGACGTGAGGGGGTCCTGCCCAAAGCTGCCATCTTCTGTCTGAGACATCAAAACGTTACGGATACCTGTGGGACATGACAGACCATAAAAATCACATTTCCCAAAGAAGTAGAAGGGGTCGTCCAGATTTATACATACGACTAGGGAAATCTGAGTTAGGTACGTTCACACCGCGCGGATTTTTTAGCGGGTTTTCCGCTGCGTATTTGAAAGTGGGCGGGCTCTTCTCGGCTGTCCGATGCAGATTTTCTTGCTGTGGCGGAATTTTACGCTGCGGAAAATCCCGCCACAGTCCCTACGGACTTCAATGGGGCTTGCGGTGGATTTTCCGCAGTGTACATTCCGCCGCGGAAAATCGGCTCCGGACAGCTGAGAAGAGCCCGCCCCCGCTTTCAAATACGCAGCGGAAAACCGCTAAAAAATCTGCGCGTGTGAACGTACCCTTAAGGTGCGTTCACACTGCGGAATCTCCGCTTGCTTAGTTTTCCTGACAGCGGAGCTCCCCTTAGTTGCCACCGTTAAAAACACATATGGGCGGCCACTTAGAGGTTAAAAGGCGCTGAATACATGTTGTGGATTTTGTTGTGTGAAATTTGGGGCATATACACTATGGGGGGGGGGGGGCGGCGGGGGTGAATTTATCAAACATTGTGCAAGGAACAATTGAGTGGTTGCCCATAGCAACCAATCAGATCACTTAAAGGGGTATTCAGGCTTTAGACATTTTATCCCCTATCGAAAGGACAGGGGGTAAGATGTCTGATCGCGGTGGGGGGGGGGGGGGGGGGGGGGGGGCAGCCGCTGGGACCCCCGTGATCTCCCCGCAGCACATGAATGGAGGGGGGGGGGGGCGTGGCGTTGCGTCTCCAGTCCCGAAAACTTCCGGTTTCCGAGCCTGGAGACGCAGCTTCTGCACATAAATGCGGGTGCTGCAGGGAGATCGCGGGGGGTCCCAGCAGCGGGATCAGACCCCCGAGATCAGACATCTTATCCCCTATCCTTTAGATAGAGGATAAAATGTCTAAAGCCGGAATACCCTTTAAAAAAAGAAAAAAAAAATGATATGATGATTGGTTGCTATGGGGCAACTCTTTCCCCCTCCCATGTGTGAATATATGGTAAGGTAGTGTTTCTCAACCAGGGTGCCTCCAGCTGTTGCAAAAATACAACTCCCAGCATGCCTGGATGGGCCTTCGGCCATCCAGCATGCTGGGAGTTGTAGTTTTGCAATGTATAATAAATGTGTTTCGCCTGTAAAAAATAAGTGCGGACAACTACTGTACCACAACAATGAAAAAGGCAGCAGTAGTGCACAATGTGAACACAGCCTACGGGCGCATTCACACCACGTTTTTGCCATACAGTTCCCGTATCAGGTTTTTGATGAAAAACTGATTCCTCAAAACCGGACTAAACTGTATCAAAACGTGTGTACAAATTTTAACCCCGTATATGGTTTGAAAAATGATGTCCGGTTGCATCCGTTTTTTAAAGAAAAAAAATGTATACGTTTTTAACTTTTCACTCCATTTTAAATAAAGTTTCACTTGTTTGATTGAAATTCCAAGAAAAAAGAAACTGTGCAAAGTCAAAAACCGTATGGTTGAAACCTGGATGGAACCGCACGCCACATACAGTTTCTGTACGTTCCCATTGACTCCCATGTTTAAAAAAAATAAAAATAAAACGTATATGGTTTAATACGTTTTTTTCACCCGGACCAAAAAATATGGTAGACTACAGTTTTGGGTACAGGTACAAAAAAAAAACGGACAAAACTGTATAAGACGCAAAACGGACTAAACCGGATGATGCGTTTGACATACGGGTTTACAATGTTAAGGTCAATGCATACGGTTTTGCTATACGGTTCCGTGCGGTTTTTAACTTGAAAGCGTATACGGAAAGTGTATAGCAAAAACATGGTGTGAATGCAGCCTTAGATTCTAACGCAGTTTTAATTTCCATGTGTGAACGCACCCTAAGGGTCCATGACTACACCTGTCCAGGCCTGATTATAACAGTGCACCTGCAAAACTACAACTCCCAGCATGCCCTGACAGCCTTGAGGGCAATGTTCCCCAACATCTGTTGCAGAACTACAACTCCCATCATGCTCTAGATCTGACAAGACCAATGTTCCCTAGTCTGCGTCTTTCCAGCACCTACAAAACTACAACTCCCAGCATTCTAAAAGTCAGAGCATGCTGGGAGTTGTAGTTTTGCACTAATACATCACTTCTCCATAGCAGCATGCATAGTTCTGCAGCCGGGGTGGGACTACTATGCTCAGGCATGCCCCGGTTGCAGCATGCTGGGAGTTGGAGTCCTACAACAGCTGTTTTGCCACATGTTGCATTGCGCCGTATGACGCCTGACACACTGTAACAGAAGCACTGCTCCGTGCACGGTTCATACCGACCCTGGCTTCTCCGCGTTTTCTCTGCGTCTTTTCGTGGCGCCCTTCCACTCTCCTCCCCGACCCCCAACTTTCCTCCTCCTCAGGACAAATCCTCATCCGCATGGGACACGTTTCCGTATCCGCTCGGTAATCTCCGTCTCCGCTCGGCTCCGTGAATGGCAGAGACTTCGGCAGGTTCCGTCGGCGCTCGGCTGCTATTGTCTGGCGCTCGGGAGTTTCCGTCCGCTCCCAGCTGGGAGACTTCGGCAGTTTCCGGAACCTGTCTGTGTCCTTGTCACCTGTGAGGGATCCTGTCACGTGATGTCTACCTGGGACCTGTTTATGGAGACAAAATGGGAGACAATGAGAACGATTTATCCGCTCTCAACCTTTTGTTCCCTGGGATAAACTGCATCAGAGGTGTCTGGCAGCGGCTCATGTCCACTTGTTGGCCAAAATATAGGTTAATAATGGTGCAGGCAATGAGGATGGAAAACTGATGTCTTCTGTCCTCCTCCAGACCCCTCTGTCCTCCTCCAGACCCCTCTGTCCTCCTCCAGACCCCTCTGTTCTTCTCCAGACCCCTCTGTCCTCCTCCAGACCCCTCTGTTCTTCTCCAGACCCCTCTGTCATTCTCCAGACCCCTCTGTCCTCCTCCAGACCCCTCTGTCCTCCTCCAGACCCCTCTGTCATTCTCCAGACCCCTCTGTCCTTCTCCAGACCCCTCTGTCCTCCTCCTCCAGACCCCTCTGTCCTCCTCCTCCAGACCCCTCTGTCCTCCTCCTCTAGACCCCTCTGTCCTCCTCCAGACCCCTCTGTCCTCCTCCAGACCCCTCTGTCCTCCTCCAGACTCCTCTTTCCCCTCCTCCAGACCCCTCTGTCCTCCTCCAGACTCCTCTTTCCCCTCCTCCAGACCTCTCTGTCCTCCTCCTCCAGACCCCTCTGTCCTTCTCCAGACCCCTCTGTTCTTCTCCAGACCCCTCTGTCCTTCTCCTCCAGACTCCTCTATTTCCTCCTCCAGACACCTCTGTCATCCTCCAGACTCCTCTTTCCCCTCCTCCAGACCCCTCTGTCCTCCTCCAGACCCCTCTGTTCTTCTCCAGACCCCTCTGTTCTTCTCCAGACCCCTCTGTCCTTCTCCTCCAGACTCCTCTATTTCCTCCTCCAGACTCCTCTATTTCCTCCTCCAGACCCCTCTGTTCTTCTCCAGACCCCTCTGTCCTCCTCCAGACCCCTCTGTCCTCCTCCAGACCCCTCTGTCCTCCTCCAGACCCCTCTGTCCTCCTCCAGACCCCTCTGTCATCCTCCAGACTCCTCTATTTCCTCCTCCAGACCCCTCTGTTCTTCTCCAGACCCCTCTGTCCTCCTCCTCCAGACCCCTCTGTCCTCCTCCTCCAGACCCCTCTGTCCTCCTCCAGACCCCTCTGTTCTTCTCCAGACCCCTCTGTCCTCCTCCTCCAGACCCCTCTGTCCTCCTCCAGACCCCTCTGTTCTTCTCCAGACCCCTCTGTTCTTCTCCAGACCCCTCTGTTCTTCTCCAGACCCCTCTGTCCTCCTCCTCCAGACCCCTCTGTTCTTCTCCAGACCCCTCTGTCCTTCTCCTCCAGACTCCTCTGTCCTCCAGACCCCTCTGTACTCCTCAAGACCCCTCTGTCCTTCTCCTCCAGACCCCTCTGTCCTCCTCCAGACCCCTCTGTCCTCCTCCTCCAGACCCCTCTGTCCTCCTCCTCCAGACCCCTCTGTCCTCCTCCTCCAGACCCCTCTGTCCTCCTCCAGACCCCTCTGTCCTCCTCCTCTAGACCCCTCTGTCCTCCTCCAGACCCCTCTGTCCTCCTCCAGACTCCTCTTTCCCCTCCTCCAGACCCCTCTGTCCTCCTCCAGACTCCTCTGTCCTCCTCCTCTAGACCCCTCTGTCCTCCTCCAGACCCCTCTGTCCTCCTCCAGACCCCTCTGTCCTCCTCCAGACTCCTCTTTCCCCTCCTCTAGACCCCTCTGTCCTCCTCCAGACCCCTCTGTCCTCCTCCAGACTCCTCTTTCCCCTCCTCCAGACCTCTCTGTCCTCCTCCTCCAGACCCCTCTGTCCTTCTCCAGACCCCTCTGTTCTTCTCCAGACCCCTCTGTCCTTCTCCTCCAGACTCCTCTATTTCCTCCTCCAGACACCTCTGTCATCCTCCAGACTCCTCTTTCCCCTCCTCCAGACCCCTCTGTCCTCCTCCAGACCCCTCTGTTCTTCTCCAGACCCCTCTGTTCTTCTCCAGACCCCTCTGTCCTTCTCCTCCAGACTCCTCTATTTCCTCCTCCAGACTCCTCTATTTCCTCCTCCAGACCCCTCTGTTCTTCTCCAGACCCCTCTGTCCTCCTCCAGACCCCTCTGTCCTCCTCCAGACCCCTCTGTCCTCCTCCAGACCCCTCTGTCCTCCTCCAGACCCCTCTGTCCTCCTCCAGACCCCTCTGTCCTCCTCCAGACCCCTCTGTTCTTCTCCAGACCCCTCTGTCCTCCTCCTCCAGACCCCTCTGTCCTCCTCCTCCAGACCCCTCTGTCCTCCTCCAGACCCCTCTGTTCTTCTCCAGACCCCTCTGTCCTCCTCCTCCAGACCCCTCTGTCCTCCTCCAGACCCCTCTGTTCTTCTCCAGACCCCTCTGTTCTTCTCCAGACCCCTCTGTTCTTCTCCAGACCCCTCTGTTCTTCTCCAGACCCCTCTGTCCTCCTCCTCCAGACCCCTCTGTTCTTCTCCAGACCCCTCTGTCCTTCTCCTCCAGACTCCTCTGTCCTCCAGACCCCTCTGTACTCCTCAAGACCCCTCTGTCCTTCTCCTCCAGACCCCTCTGTCCTCCTCCAGACCCCTCTGTCATCCTCCTCCAGACTCCTCTGCCCTCCTCCAGACCCCTCTGTCATCCTCCTCCAGACTCCTCTGCCCTCCTCCAGACCCCTCTGTCCTCTTTCAGACCCCGCTGTCCCCCTGACCCCTCTGCGGGAGGAATATCTGACCATTATCCAGCAGTTATTGAAGTTGTGGGACACATTGCGCCTCTTGATATTAGTGGGTAGGTGCTCGGTTATCAGTCAGGTACTGAAAAGGTATTTTGATGCATATAGAGTAAATGTCACATTTGTGAGGACCCGGTATAGAGCACGGTCAGGCCCCCAATCTTGGCTGACTCCCCCCCCCCCCCCCCGCCACGCAAAGTCAGACAAATAACCAGCCACAAACAGGATGCAGCCGTGTGACTGATGTGAGCGGAAGCCCCTCCACACTCCAGTGACCCCCCGCCTGGTGCACATTGTCTACAGCAGCCGGGCTGCGTACATCTGACTATAGGGGTCCTGAGAAGACCCCCACACATTACTCAAAGGGCATCTGCTCCCCAGAGCTATACCTGCTTCCACAGGGGCTGTCACCCAGCTTTTTCAAACTCCTGAAAGTCACAACAGGGCATGCTGGGATTGCGGTTTTGCAACAGCTGGTGAGCCACAGGTTGGGGATCACTGGTGTAATGTATTCAGGGGATTGGATTGGTGTTGAAGAATGGACGTTCCCTTTAAGGCGACATCATCATCATCTTGTGATCAAAAGGAGGAAGCGAGGGGACCTGAGGTCACTGGTTCATTGAAGAAAAAGCCGCTCCTCACTGTAACCCTCCGCCGCCTCTTCCTATGAGACTTCTGGTTTATTTCAAGCACAAGGTGCTATTGAACCCCTTTAAGTCTAGAATTAAAGGGTTTTTCTCCGATAGGTAGAGACTTTCCATATGTCCTGATAGTATAGAGCAGTGTTTCCCAACCAAGATGCCTCCAATTGTTGCAAAACTTCAACTCCCAGCATATTTGTGTGCTGCTGTAGGACTAAGGGAAAAAAAATATTTTTATAAATTAAAACTTCCCTTACGTCCAAACAGCAGCACAAGCGGGAATTTAGCAAGAAGTATCCCCTAAGGCAGTGTTTCCTAACCAGGATGCCTCCAGCTGTTGCAAAATGACAACTCGGCATGCTGGGAGTTGTAGTTTTGCAACAGCTGGAGGCACCCTGGCTGGGAAACACTGTCTTAGGGGGCAAAAAAAAAAAAAAAGAAGCTGAATTATGAATGCAGCTCTGGAGGCAAATAAAGCAGAACGCATGTAAATCAATCTCAGTTTAAGTATTACATCTCTAGCTCTAAATTGTAAAATGTTCAGGATTCCCCTTTAACCCCTTCCCGACATTTGACCTAAATGTAGGCATGGAGAGGGATCAGGAGGTGACCCTGTGCCATTCAAGGTGGGAGCTCACAGCTGAAATTTCCAGCAGTGGTCGGGATCAGAGATAACTCTGATTCCGGCCACCGTCGATAGTGAACACAACATCTAGATCAGTGTTTCCAACAGGTGTTGCAAAACTACAACTCCCAGCATGTCCGGACAGCCAAAGGTTGCAAAGGCTGGAGACCCTCTGTTTGGGAAACACTGATCCACGCAGTGGGAAACTGGGACACGATTGTAGGGTGTTGAGCTGTTAAAGGGGAACTCTGAAGAGAAATCGTTGCTAGAAAGTTATACAGAGTTGTAAATTATGTCTATATAATAATCTTAACCCTTCCAGTACTTATCAGCTGCTGTATGCTCCAGAGGAAGTTGTAAAAAAACAAAACAAAAAACAACAACAATCGCTGTTTAGAAATATCTACTGGGTTAAGAAAGTATAAACAAAAACAACAACAACAAAAAAAAAAGTAATTTTTTTTTAAAAGTAATAAATATAATAAAAAAGTTAAAAAAAAACATAACTAAAAAAGTAGAAAACAATGAAAAAGTAAAAAAAACATAACTAAAAAAGTAGAAAACAATGAAAAAGTTAAAAAAAACATAACAAAAAAAGTAGAAAACAATGAAAAAGTAAAAAAAACATAAAAAAAAGTAGAAAACAATGAAAAAGTAAAAAAAAGCTTAAAAAAATACATAACAAAAACTATAAATCTGAGCACAGAATGATTTGTGCCACCAAAAATATTTTTTTCCTCCCTATACCCCAAAAATATTTTTTATTTTGCTTTGTACTAAGAAGCATTGTACAGAGTACAACGTGCCCCTCAAAAAACAAGCCTTATGCGGCCATTTTGAATAAAACAGTTTTGCTCTCGGGAGGGAGGAAAACTACCGAATTTTTTTTTTTCTATTACTTATACTTTTGGGATAAATTAGCTATATGTGTGATGTTCCTGTTTATGTGTCCGGTACGTTCCAGATTTGACTACACTTCCCTTTAGAGTTAGTTTTATGTTGTTTACTCAGGGTTTTACAGATTTGAAGACTTTTAGGACTCCTCTGGTTTTTGGTGCAGCGTCTCCTCCCTCCTACGCCCACCCAGCAGGTGCGGGGCCCCATCTCCCCAGGGGACCCAGTTGTTGAGAATTTTATGCTCCTGTGACTTTGTGCTTATTACTCATTGACTCGTTGCCAGAGTTGAGACCATCATCATGCTGCTGCTGCTTGTCCTCTGCCTGGGGATCACCTGCTCAGCCCAAAATCCAGGTCACCCTGGGATTATAACAGTACATGCGGAAGGTAAGAGATTACACATGATGATTGTACAACTGCTCTCTACCTGAGTCAGTGTTTTCCAAACAGTGTGTCTACAGCTGTTGCAAAACTACAACTCCCAGCATGCCCGGACAGCCTTTGGCTGTCCGGGCATGCTGGGAGTTGTAGTTTTGCAACAGCTGGAGGCACCCTAGTTGCCTTAGGGGATACTTCTTGCTAAATTCCCACTTGTGCTGCTGTTTGGACGTAAGGGAAGTTTTCATTTATAAAAATAATTTGTTTTCCCTTAGTCCTACAGCAGCACACAAATATGCTGAGAGTTGAAGTTTTGCAACAGCTGGAGGCACCCTAGTTGTCTTAGGGGATACTTCTTGCTAAATTCCCACTTGTGCTGCTGTTTGGACGTAAGGGAAGTTTTCATTTATAAAAATAATTTGTTTTCCCTTAGTCCTACAGCAGCACACAAATATGCTGAGAGTTGAAGTTTTGCAACAGCTGGAGGCACCCTAGTTGTCTTAGGGGATACTTCTTGCTAAATTCCCACTTGTGCTGCTGTTTGGACGTAAGGGAAGTTTTCATTTATAAAAATAATTTGTTTTCCCTTAGTCCTACAGCAGCACGCAAATATGCTGGGAGTTGAAGTTTTGCAACAGCTGGAGGCACCCTAGTTGCCTTAGGGGATACTTCTTGCTAAATTCCCACTTGTGCTGCTGTTTGGACGTAAGGGAAGTTTTCATTTATAAAAATAATTTGTTTTCCCTTAGTCCTACAGCAGCACACAAATATGCTGAGAGTTGAAGTTTTGCAACAGCTGGAGGCACCCTAGTTGCCTTAGGGGATACTTCTTGCTAAATTCCTACTTGTGCTGCTGTTTGGACATAAGGGAAGTTTTCATTTATAAAAATAATTTGTTTTCCCTTAGTCCTACAGCAGCACACAAATATGCTGAGAGTTGAAGTTTTGCAACAGCTGGAGGCACCCTAGTTGCCTTAGGGGATACTTCTTGCTAAATTCCCACTTGTGCTGCTGTTTGGACGTAAGGTAAGTTTTCATTTATAAAAATAATTTGTTTTCCCTTAGTCCTACAGCAGCACACAAATATGCTAAGAGTTGAAGTTTTGCAACAGCTGGAGGCACCCTAGTTGCCTTAGGGGATACTTCTTGCTAAATTCCCACTTGTGCTGCTGTTTGGACGTAAGGGAAGTTTTCATTTATAAAAATAATTTGTTTTCCCTTAGTCCTACAGCAGCACGCAAATATGCTGGGAGTTGAAGTTTTGCAACAGCTGGAGGCACCCTAGTTGCCTTAGGGGATACTTCTTGCTAAATTCCCACTTGTGCTGCTGTTTGGACGTAAGGGAAGTTTTAATTTATAAAAATAATTTGTTTTCCCTTAGTCCTACAGCAGCACACAAATATGCTGGGAGTTGAAGTTTTGCAACAGCTGGAGGCACCCTGTTTGAAAAAACACTGATCATACCTTGGCTATAACATCTTGTAATGATCCCTACCCTTACTTGATCCCTACAATGTTGCACTTTCCGGTTTGCTGTGTCTAATCTGTGATGATCCCTACACTCCCTATTATTCATGTCCTTCCTACACTATGATGATACTTTAATAATAAATCCTACAGATGGTAATCCACAACAATGTCTGATTTCTTGTCCTAAATGGTCCTTCAGGTGCCTTTGGATCCTTACTCCTTTTGCACTATGATGATCCCTACTCTCCCCACACGCTATAGTGACCTTTAGTCTATATACTATGATGCTTATTTCTCTTCCTGCACCATGATGACCCCCTCCCCCCACACACATTATAATGACATTTAATCCATACAAAATGATGTAGCCTACTTCTCCTACTATATAATGATCCCTACTTCTCCTACTCTGTGATGCTCCCTAGTCTACCTGCACTATAATGATCCATGCGCCTTCTGTTCTATAATGATCCCTCCTCTCCCTGCACTATGATGATCCCTCCTCTCCCTGCTCTATAATGATCCATGCACCTTCTGTTCTATAATGATCCCTCCTCTCCCTGCTCTATGATGATCCCTCCTCTCCCTGCTCTATGATGATCCCTCCTCTCCCTGCTCTGTGATGATCCCTCCTCTCCCTGCTCTATAATGATCCCTCCTCTCCCTGCTCTATAATGATCCCTCCTCTCCCTGCTCTATGATGATCCCTCCTCTCCCTGCTCCATGATGATCCCTCCTCTCCCTGCTCTATGATGATCCCTCCTCTCCCTGCTCTATGATGATCCCTCCTCTCCCTGCTCTATGATGATCCCTCCTCTCCCTGCTCCATGATGATCCCTCCTCTCCCTGCTCTATAATGATCCCTCCTCTCTCTGCTCTATGATGATCCCTCCTCTCTCTGCTCTATGATGATCCCTCCTCTCCCTGCTCTATAATGATCCCTCCTCTCCCTGCTCTATAATGATCCCTCCTCTCCCTGTTCTATGATGATCCCTCCTCTCCCTGCTCTATGATGATCCCTCCTCTCCCTGCTCTATAATGATCCCTCCTCTCCCTGCTCTATAATGATCCCTCCTCTCCCTGTTCTATGATGATCCCTCCTCTCCCTGCTCTATGATGATCCCTCCTCTCCCTGCTCTATGATGATCCCTCCTCTCCCTGCTCTATGATGATCCCTCCTCTCCCTGCTCTATAATGATCCCTCCTCTCCCTGCTCTATGATGATCCCTCCTCTCCCTGCTCTATGATGATCCCTGCTCTATAATGATCCCTCCTCTCCCTGCTCTGTGATGATCCCTCCTCTCCCTGCTCTATGATGATCCCTCCTCTCTCTGCTCTATGATGATCCCTCCTCTCCCTGCTCTATAATGATCCCTCCTCTCCCTGCTCTATGATGATCCCTCCTCTCCCTGCTCTGTGATGATCCCTCCTCTCCCTGCTCTATGATGATCCCTCCTCTCCCTGCTCTATAATGATCCCTCCTCTCCCTGCTCTATGATGATCCCTCCTCTCCCTGCTCTATGATGATCCCTCCTCTCCCTGCTCTATGATGATCCCTCCTCTCCCTGCTCTGTGATGATCCCTCCTCTCCCTGCTCTATGATGATCCCTCCTCTCCCTGCTATATGATGATCCCTCCTCTCCCTGCTATATGATGATCCCTCCTCTCCCTGCTATATGATGATCCCTCCTCTCCCTGCTCTATAATGATCCCTCCTCTCCCTGCTCTATGATGATCCCTCCTCTCCCTGCTCTATGATGATCCCTCCTCTCTCTGCTCTACGATGATCCCTCCTCTCTCTGCTCTATGATGATCCCTCCTCTCCCTGCTCTATGATGATCCCTCCTCTCCCTGCTCTATAATGATCCCTCCTCTCCCTGCTCTATAATGATCCCTCCTCTCCCTGCTCTATAATGATCCCTCCTCTCCCTGCTCTATAATGATCCCTCCTCACCCTGCTCTATGATGATCCCTCCTCTCCCTGTTCCATGATGATCCCTCCTCTCCCTGCTCCGTGATGATCCCTCCTCTCCCTGCTCTATGATGATCCCTCCTCTCCCTGCTCTATGATGATCCCTCCTCTCCCTGCTCTATGATGATCCCTCCTCTCCCTGCTCTATAATGATCCCTCCTCTCCCTGCTCTATAATGATCCCTCCTCTCCCTGCTCTATAATGATCCCTCCTCTCCCTGCTCTATGATGATCCCTCCTCTCCCTGCTCTATGATGATCCCTCCTCTCCCTGCTCTATGATGATCCCTCCTCTCCCTGCTCTGTGATGATCCCTCCTCTCCATGCTCTATGATGATCCCTCCTCTCCCTGCTCTGTGATGATCCCTCCTCTCCCTGCTCTATAATGATCCCTCCTCTCCCTGCTCTATAATGATCCCTCCTCTCCCTGCTCTATGATGATCCCTCCTCTCCCTGCTCTATAATGATCCCTCCTCTCCCTGCTCTATAATGATCCCTCCTCTCCCTGCTCTATAATGATCCCTCCTCTCCCTGCTCTATGATGATCCCTCCTCTCCCTGCTCTATGATGATCCCTCCTCTCCCTGCTCTGTGATGATCCCTCCTCTCCCTGCTCTATGATGATCCCTCCTCTCCATGCTCTATGATGATCCCTCCTCTCCCTGCTCTATGATGATCCCTCCTCTCCCTGCTCTATGATGATCCCTCCTCTCCCTGCTCTATGATGATCCCTCCTCTCCCTGCTCTATGATGATCCCTCCTCTCCCTGCTCTATAATGATCCCTCCTCTCCCTGCTCTATGATGATCCCTCCTCTCCCTGCTCTATAACGATCCCTCCTCTCCCTGCTCTATGATGATCCCTGCTCTATAATGATCCCTCCTCTCCCTGCTCTGTGATGATCCCTCCTCTCCCTGCTCTATGATGATCCCTCCTCTCTCTGCTCTATGATGATCCCTCCTCTCCCTGCTCTATAATGATCCCTCCTCTCCCTGCTCTATGATGATCCCTCCTCTCCCTGCTCTGTGATGATCCCTCCTCTCCCTGCTCTATGATGATCCCTCCTCTCCCTGCTCTATAATGATCCCTCCTCTCCCTGCTCTATGATGATCCCTCCTCTCCCTGCTCTATGATGATCCCTCCTCTCCCTGCTCTATGATGATCCCTCCTCTCCCTGCTCTGTGATGATCCCTCCTCTCCCTGCTCTATGATGATCCCTCCTCTCCCTGCTATATGATGATCCCTCCTCTCCCTGCTATATGATGATCCCTCCTCTCCCTGCTCTATAATGATCCCTCCTCTCCCTGCTCTATGATGATCCCTCCTCTCCCTGCTCTATGATGATCCCTCCTCTCTCTGCTCTACGATGATCCCTCCTCTCTCTGCTCTATGATGATCCCTCCTCTCCCTGCTCTATGATGATCCCTCCTCTCCCTGCTCTATAATGATCCCTCCTCTCCCTGCTCTATGAGGATCCCTCCTCTCCCTGCTCTATGATGATCCCTCCTCTCCCTGCTCTATGATGATCCCTCCTCTCCCTGCTCTATGATGATCCCTCCTCTCCCTGCTCTATGATGATCCCTCCTCTCCCTGCTCTATGATGATCCCTCCTCTCCCTGCTCTATGATGATCCCTCCTCTCCCTGCTCTATAATGATCCCTCCTCTCCCTGCTCTATGAGGATCCCTCCTCTCCCTGCTCTATGATGATCCCTCCTCTCCCTGCTCTATGATGATCCCTCCTCTCCCTGCTCTACGATGATCCCTCCTCTCCCTGCTCTATGATGATCCCTCCTCTCCCTGCTCTATGATGATCCCTCCTCTCCCTGCTCTATGATGATCCCTCCTCTCCCTGCTCTATGATGATCCCTCCTCTCCCTGCTCTGTGATGATCCCTCCTCTCCCTGCTCTATGATGATCCCTCCTCTCCCTGCTCTGTGATGATCCCTCCTCTCCCTGCTCTATGATGATCCCTCCTCTCCCTGCTCTATGATGATCCCTCCTCTCCCTGTTCTATGATGATCCCTCCTCTCCCTGCTCTATGATGATCCCTCCTCTCCCTGCTCCATGATGATCCCTCATCTCCCTGCTCCATGATGATCCCTCCTCTCCCTGCTCTATGATGATCCCTCCTCTCCCTGCTCTATGATGATCCCTCCTCTCCCTGCTCTATGATGATCCCTCCTCTCCCTGCTCTATGATGATCCCTCCTCTCCCTGCTCTATGATGATCCCTCCTCTCCCTGCTCTGTGATGATCCCTCCTCTCCCTGCTCTATGATGATCCCTCCTCTCCCTGCTCTATAATGATCCCTCCTCTCCCTGCTCTGTGATGATCCCTCCTCTCCCTGCTCTGTGATGATCCCTCCTCTCCCTGCTCTGTGATGATCCCTCCTCTCCCTGCTCTATGATGATCCCTCCTCTCCCTGCTCTGTGATGATCCCTCCTCTCCCTGCTCTATGATGATCCCTCCTCTCCCTGCTCTATGATGATCCCTCCTCTCCCTGCTCTATAATGATCCCTCCTCTCCCTGCTCTGTGATGATCCCTCCTCTCCCTGCTCTGTGATGATCCCTCCTCTCCCTGCTCCGTGATGATCCCTCCTCTCCCTGCTCTGTGATGATCCCTCCTCTCCCTGCTCTATGATGATCCCTCCTCTCCCTGCTCTATGATGATCCCTCCTCTCCCTGCTCTGTGATGATCCCTCCTCTCCCTGCTCTGTGATGATCCCTCCTCTCCCTGCTCTATGATGATCCCTCCTCTCCCTGCTCTATGATGATCCCTCCTCTCCCTGCTATATGATGATCCCTCCTCTCCCTGCTCTATGATGATCCCTCCTCTCCCTGCTCTATGATAATCCCTCCTCTCCCTGCTCTATGATGATCCCTCCTCTCCCTGCTCTATGATGATCCCTCCTCTCCCTGCTCTATGATGATCCCTCCTCTCCCTGCTCTATAATGATCCCTCCTCTCCCTGCTCTATAATCATCCCTCCTCTCCCTGTTCTATAATGATCCCTCCTCTCCCTGCTCTATAATGATCCCTCCTCACCCTGCTCTATGATGATCCCTCCTCTCCCTGCTCTATGATGATCCCTCCTCTCCCTGCTCTGTGATGATCCCTCCTCTCCCTGCTCTATAATGATCCCTCCTCTCCCTGCTCTATAATCATCCCTCCTCTCCCTGCTCTATAATGATCCCTCCTCTCCCTGCTCTATAATGATCCCTCCTCTCCCTGCTCTATGATGATCCCTCCTCTCCCTGCTCTGTGATGATCCCTCCTCTCCCTGCTCTATAATCATCCCTCCTCTCCCTGCTCTATAATGATCCCTCCTCTCCCTGCTCTATAATGATCCCTCCTCTCCCTGCTCTATAATGATCCCTCCTCTCCCTGCTCTATGATGATCCCTCCTCTCCCTGCTCTGTGATGATCCCTCCTCTCCCTGCTCTATAATCATCCCTCCTCTCCCTGCTCTATAATGATCCCTCCTCTCCCTGCTCTACAATGATCCCTCCTCTCCCTGCTCTATGATGATCCCTCCTCTCTCTGCTCTATGATGATCCCTCCTCTCCCTGCTCTATAATGATCCCTCCTCTCCCTGCTCTATGATGATCCCTCCTCTCCCTGCTCTGTGATGATCCCTCCTCTCCCTGCTCTATAATGATCCCTCCTCTCCCTGCTCTATAATGATCCCTCCTCTCCCTGCTCTATGATGATCCCTCCTCTCCCTGCTCTGTGATGATCCCTCCTCTCCCTGCTCTATGATGATCCCTCCTCTCCCTGCTCTATGATGATCCCTCCTCTCCCTGCTCTATGATGATCCCTCCTCTCCCTGCTCTATGATGATCCCTCCTCTCCCTGCTATATGATGATCCCTCCTCTCCCTGCTCTGTGATGATCCCTCCTCTCCCTGCTCTATGATGATCCCTCCTCTCCCTGCTCTATGATGATCCCTCCTCTCCCTGCTCTATGATGATCCCTCCTCTCCCTGCTCTATGATGATCCCTCCTCTCCCTGCTCTATGATGATCCCTCCTCTCCCTGCTCTATGATGATCCCTCCTCTCCCTGCTCTATGATGATCCCTCCTCTCCCTGCTCTATGATGATCCCTCCTCTCCCTGCTCTATAATGATCCCTCCTCTCCCTGCTCTATAATGATCCCTCCTCTCCCTGCTCTATAATGATCCCTCCTCTCCCTGCTCTATAATGATCCCTCCTCACCCTGCTCTATGATGATCCCTCCTCTCCCTGTTCCATGATGATCCCTCCTCTCCCTGCTCCG
This sequence comes from Hyla sarda, assembly GCF_029499605.1. Classification (NCBI taxonomy): domain Eukaryota; kingdom Metazoa; phylum Chordata; class Amphibia; order Anura; family Hylidae; genus Hyla; species Hyla sarda. The sequence continues at coordinate 222,814,357 of NC_079196.1, read as the reverse complement.
TGATGATCCCTCCTCTCCCTGCTCTATGATGATCCCTCCTCTCCCTGCTCTATGATGATCCCTCCTCTCCCTGCTCTATGATGATCCCTCCTCTCCCTGCTCTATAATGATCCCTCCTCTCCCTGCTCTATAATGATCCCTCCTCTCCCTGCTCTATAATGATCCCTCCTCTCCCTGCTCTATGATGATCCCTCCTCTCCCTGCTCTATGATGATCCCTCCTCTCCCTGCTCTATGATGATCCCTCCTCTCCCTGCTCTGTGATGATCCCTCCTCTCCATGCTCTATGATGATCCCTCCTCTCCCTGCTCTGTGATGATCCCTCCTCTCCCTGCTCTATAATGATCCCTCCTCTCCCTGCTCTATAATGATCCCTCCTCTCCCTGCTCTATGATGATCCCTCCTCTCCCTGCTCTATAATGATCCCTCCTCTCCCTGCTCTATAATGATCCCTCCTCTCCCTGCTCTATAATGATCCCTCCTCTCCCTGCTCTATGATGATCCCTCCTCTCCCTGCTCTATGATGATCCCTCCTCTCCCTGCTCTGTGATGATCCCTCCTCTCCCTGCTCTATGATGATCCCTCCTCTCCATGCTCTATGATGATCCCTCCTCTCCCTGCTCTGTGATGATCCCTCCTCTCCCTGCTCTATAATGATCCCTCCTCTCCCTGCTCTATAATGATCCCTCCTCTCCCTGCTCTATGATGATCCCTCCTCTCCCTGCTCTATGATGATCCCTCCTCTCCCTGCTCTATGATGATCCCTCCTCTCCATGCTCTATGATGATCCCTCCTCTCCCTGCTCTATGATGATCCCTCCTCTCCCTGCTCTATGATGATCCCTCCTCTCCATGCTCTATGATGATCCCTCCTCTCCATGCTCTATGATGATCCCTCCTCTCCCTGCTCTATGATGATCCCTCCTCTCCCTGCTCCATGATGATCCCTCCTCTCCCTGCTCCGTGATGATCCCTCCTCTCCCTGCTCCGTGATGATCCCTCCTCTCCCTGCTCTATGATGATCCCTCCTCTCCCTGCTCTATGATGATCCCTCCTCTCCCTGCTCTATAATGATCCCTCCTCTCCCTGCTCTATGATGATCCCTCCTCTCCCTGCTCTATGATGATCCCTCCTCTCCCTGCTCTATAATGATCCCTCCTCTCCCTGCTCTATGATGATCCCTCCTCTCCCTGCTCTATGATGATCCCTCCTCTCCCTGCTCTATAATGATCCCTCCTCTCCCTGCTCTATGATGATCCCTCCTCTCCCTGCTCTATGATGATCCCTCCTCTCCCTGCTCTATAATGATCCCTCCTCTCCCTGCTCCGTGATGATCCCTCCTCTCCCTGCTCTATGATGATCCCTCCTCTCCCTGCTCTATGATGATCCCTCCTCTCCCTGCTCTATAATGATCCCTCCTCTCCCTGCTCTATGATGATCCCTCCTCTCCCTGCTCTATGATGATCCCTCCTCTCCCTGCTCTATAATGATCCCTCCTCTCCCTGCTCTATGATGATTCCTACTCTTCCTGCTCTATAATCTCCTATCAAAAATTACACCAAACAAAAAATAAATGGAGTAACAAATTTTATTAGACAAATAATAATAAATAAAAAACATAAATAGTGAGATCAGCAATAGCCAGAAAGATATATATGAGGATCCGATATAAAAGGCTCCTAGAGTATTGCCATTATTAGTGAAGCATATAAGGCAGTAGAGTCACTGTCACAGTGTGCATACATGAAAGAGGCAAAAAATTAAACATAATTAAAACTAGGAGAAAGGAGACAACGTGGATATATGATCACGAAGGTGTACTATGAGAGCCTGGAAGCCTGGAGGCAATAATGTAAGGCTTTCCCGCTAAGGGGAAAAAAATATGTTAAAACCAGGCTCCCACAAGACATCCACGATCACCGCATCACTCACAGGGAGGATCACCCACAACCCCACTCACCCATCTGAAGCACTCACCCATCTGAAGCACTCACCCATCTGAAGCACTCACCCATCTGAAGCATTCACCCATCTGAAGCACTCACCCATCTGAAGCACTCACCTATCTGAAGCACTCACCCATCTGAAGCACTCACCCATCTGAAGCACTCACCCATCTGAAGCACTCACCCATCTGAAGCATTCACCCATCTGAAGCACTCACCCATCTGAAGCACTCACCTATCTGAAGCACTCACCCATCTGAAGCACTCACCCATCTGAAGCACTCACCCATCTGAAGCACTCACCCATCTGAAGCACTCACCCATCTGAAGCACTCACCCATCTGAAGCACTCACCCATCTGAAGCACTCACCCATCTTAAGCACTCACCCATCTGAAGCACCTGCCCATCTGAAGCACTCACCCATCTGAAGCACTCACCCATCTGAAGCACTCACCCATCTGAAGCACTCACCCATCTGAAGCACCTGCCCATCTAGCAAAACCCCGCCACGGTACCCCCACCCCACCCGTACTATAATAATCTGCTTTTGTCAGCCTGCGGGAGGAGCGCAGCGCCACCTCCGAGACACTTCAAGGTCAGGTGCCTCCAACATCCTGACATCGCGCCTCCATACATCGGAAGGAGCCAATGGCCGGGTCAAGGGGTGGAAAAATTGTCTTTCGCCTAGGGTGGCAAAAATCCTTGCACCAGGCCTGTCTCTATGCCAATATTATCCATTCGTCGTTATGATCACCTCTAAAAAATACTATTATTCACCAATATGTGAAATATATTCTATGGTAATCCCTACTCTCCCTATATGATCACGATCCCTTCTGTCTGTCCAGTCTATGCGCCCCTACTCTTCCCACACTATTACACTCCCTGCAATGCATTGTGTATACTACGATGGTCTCTGCTATATTATAATGTAGTATATTATAATGATACTATTAATTATTATGATAATATTTATTATTATTATTATTATTATATTTATTATAAATCATTATTATTTATTATATTATAATTTATTATAAAGATAATTATTATTATAATGATAATATTATTATTATGATAATATAAATTATAATTATTATATTTCTTATAAGTCATTATTTATTATATTATAATTATTATAAAGATAATTATTATTATAATGATAATATTAATTATTATAATGGTAATATTTATTATTATTATATTTTTTATAAAGCATTCTTATTTATCACACTATAATTATTATAAAGATTATTATTATTATTATTATAATGATAATATTATTATAATGATAATATTAATTATTATAATGATAATATTTATTATTATTATTATATTATAAATCATTATTCTTTATTATATTATAATTATTATGAAGATAATTATAATTATAATAATTATGATAATATTATTATTATAATGATAATATAAATTATAATTATTATATTTATTATAAATCATTATTTATTATATTATAATTATTATAAAGATAATTATTATTATAATGATAATATTATTATAGTGATAATATTAATTATTATAATGGTAATATTTATTATTATTATTATTATTATTATATTTATTATAAAGCATTCTTATTTATCACACTATAATTATTATAAAGATAATTATAATTATTATTATAATGATAATATTATTATAATGATAATATTAATTATTATAATGATAATATTTATTATTATTATTATATTATAAATCATTATTCTTTATTATATTATAATTATTATGAAGATAATGATTATTATTATATTATTATTATAATGATAATATTTATTATTATTATATTGATTATAAATAATAATTCTTTATTATAATTATTATAAAGATAATTATAATTATTATAAAGATAATATTATTATAATTATATATTATAATTATAATATAGTATATTATAATGATCTATAGCATAACATCAACAGACTTCAATGGGTAGGAAAATAGGCAGCAAAATACGGCACGTGTGACCCTACCCCCAGTGTTTCCCAACCAGGGTGCCCTCCAGCTGTTGCAAAACTACAACTCCCAGCATGCCCGGACAGCCAAAGGCTGTCCGGGCATGCTGGGAGTTGTAGTTTTGCAACAGCTGGAGGCACCCTGGTTTGGGAAACACTGATCTATATTCTCCCTACGCCGTGATGATCTCTACTCTTCCTAACCTAAGACTACTACTGACATCATCTCCCTAAGGATCCCTATCATGTCCGGCTTTCTATTACAGTCTATGATAGTTCATTTTATACAGTATTATTACCTCGTGATTTTATTGGTGATTGTAAAGAGTCGTAAGTGAAATAAATATGAAAAATTCTGCCTAAAAACTTGGTAAAAAAAATAAAATAAAACAGGGGCATAAAAGAATAAAAAATCCCCCTGGCCTGAATAATCACCATTGATGGTATGTATTTTTACAGTTTTTATTTTGTTTTTACTTTGAGCATTGTTAAAGGGAAACTCCAACCACAAGTACTATTCCCCTATCCAGAGGATCCTGTGGATAGGAGATAAGTATTTACGCCCCAGAGCTCCCCTTTAGGGTGCGTTCCCACCTGGCGTATACGCAGCGTATTTCACGCTGCGCAAAATTTGCGGCAGCAGCGGGAAATACGCTGCGTGTTCCTTGCTCACTATACACACAGGGCTTTCCGGCGGCAGCCCTATGCGTGTAGTGAGTTTCGGAGGCGGAGCCATGCGTCACAGTCACGCCGGCCCCGCCTCCAAAACTCACTACACGCATAGGGCTGCCGCCGGAAAGCCCTGTTTGTATAGTGAGTTGCGTTCAGACGAGCGGATTTACAGCGTATTTTACGCTGCGGAGCCGCCGCTGAAGGACCTCTGTATGCTGCCTTTACAGGTGCCTGCTTGGAGCGGCAATACGCCGCGACGTGCCGACACACTAAAGCGATGTGCGAGTCGCTGCGTATGCGCGGTGTACCCACACACATCGCGGCCGCTCCCCCTGCTCTATAAGCTAGGCCGAGAGTTGCTACGATGTGCGAGTATACTGCGCATGCGCAGCGGCTCGCACGTCGCAGTGTGTCTGCTCGTAGCGGCGTATTCCCACTCCGAGCAGGCACATGTAAAGGCAGCATACAGAGGTCCTTCGGCGGCGCATCCGCAGCGAAATACGCGCGGAAAATCCGCTCGTCTGAACGTACCCTTAAAGAAAAAATATGTCGCTGTTAGTAAAGGTACACACCTTAAGGGGGGAGATTTATCAAAGCCTGTGTAGAGGAAATGGTAACCAGTTGCCCATAGCAACCAATCAGGTGGCTGCTTTCATTTTTTAAAAAGGGCCTATGAAAAATGAAAGCAGCGATCTGATTGGTTGCTATGGGCAACTGGTCAACTTTTCCTCTGGACAGGTTTTGATAAATCTTCCCCTTTATATGTAATCTGTTTTATTTTGGCAAAAATAAAAAAATAAACACAATATAAAACAACAGTACAAAGATAATGAAAGCACAAAATAAGCGAAAGGCAAAAAAAAAAAAAAGTCTAGCACGTGAGTGGAAAGTGCCAAGTAGTGTAAGGAAGTAATATAAAAACTAAGAAAGATGAGGGAAGTGTGATAAATGTGTGCGCTTAAAGGGGTACTCCGGTGAAAACCTTTTTTCTTTTAAATCAACTGGTGGCAGAAAGTTAAACATATTTGTAAATTACTTCTATTAAAAAATCTTAATCCTTCCTGTACTTATTAGCTGCTGAATACTACAGAGGAAATTCTTTTCTTTTTGGAATGCTCTCTGATGACATCACGAGCACAGTTCTCTCTGCTGACGTTATTATAATAATAATAACACTTTATTTATTGTTGTCCTTAGTGGGATTTGAACCCAAGTCCCCAGCACTGAAAGGCAGCAGTGCTAACCACTGAGCCACCATGCTGCCCTTAGCATACATCTGCTATGCATGGTTGCTAAAATGGACAGAGATGTCAGCAGAGAGCACTGTGCCCGTGATGTCATCAGTGTTCCAAAAAGAAAGGAATTTCCTCTGTAGCATTCAGCAGCTAATAAGTACTGAAAGGATTAAGATTTTTTAATAGAAGTAATTTACAAATATGTTTAACTTTCTGCCACCAGTTGATTTAAAAGAAAAAAAAAAGGTTTTCACCGGAGTACCCCTTTAAGAACTTAAACATATTGCAAAATGAGAGAAAAATATGAATGTTGCTTCATGGAAACCATCAGCAAGGAGCTGCCGATGGATCTGTTTTCCTTAAGTTTTTCTATTTGGTGACTTAGTGCTTTATTAACATTAGCATTACATCTTTATTTAATTATAATTATTTAATTAATAATTATTATAATAATAATAATATATATTTTTTTATTTCCAGCTTGTATTTACTTTGTATAGTGTTAAAAATAATAATAATAATAATATGTTTATTGTATGTTGAAACCATTGTATGTTGAGACCAGAACTCTATGGAAACCTGGTAATTGGTTCTGAAGCCACCAAAATGTCATCCAAAAATAGGAAAAAGTGAGGATTAAAGAAAAATAAGTAGATAAGTAATATAGATAAAGCAAATCCTTCCATATAAAAGTAATAAAGATCTGCTGGGAGCTGTAATCACTGTCTATGTCAGTGTTTCCCAACCAGGGTGCCTACAGCTGTTGCAAAACTACAACTCCCAGCATGCCAGGACAGCCGAAGGCTGTCCGGGCATGCTGGGAGTTGTAGTTTTGCAACAGCTGGAGGCACCCTCTTTGGGAAACACTGGTCTATGTAGAGGAAAGAAGCTTCTTCAGGGTCCTATACAGTACACACAGTGTCCTCATAAAAAGTAACATGGAGTCACCCTCACCTGATGTCCAAAGGAGCAGCTAACCTTGGCACAGGTAAAGAGTAGTAGAGAACATGTAATACCTCCCTGTACTGTAGGGGGCGCTATCAGACATCAGTCAGTGCATACACTTCAGTAATACAGGTAAAGAGTACAGAACATGTAATACCTCCCTGTACTGTAGGGGGCGCTACCAGACACCAGTCAGTGCATATACTTCAGTAATACAGGTAAAGAGTACAGAACATGTAATACCTCCCTGTACTGTAGGGGGCGCTACCAGACACCAATCAGTGCATACACTTCAGTAATACAGGTAAAGAGTATAGAACATGTAATACCTCCCTGTACTGTAGGGGGCGCTACCAGACACCAGTCAGTGCATACACTTCAGTAATACAGGTAAAGAGTACAGAACATGTAATACCTCCCTGTTCTGTAGGGGGCGCTACCAGACACCAGTCAGTGCATACACTTCAGTAATACAGGTAAAGAGTACAGAACATGTAATACCTCCCTGTACTGTAGGGGGCGCTACCAGACACCAGTCAGTGCATACACTTCAGTAATACAGGTAAAGAGTACAGAACATGTAATACATCCCTGTACTGTAGGGGGCGCTACCAGACACCAGTCAGTGCATACACTTCAGTAATACAGGTAAAGAGTACAGAACATGTAATACATCCCTGTACTGTAGGGGGCACTACCAGACACCAGTCAGTGTATACACTTCAGTAATACAGGTAAAGAGTACAGAACATGTAATACCTCCCTGTATTGTAGGGGGCGCTACCAGACACCAGTCAGTGCATACACTTCAGTAATACAGGTAAAGAGTACAGAACATGTAATACATCCCTGTACTGTAGGGGGCGCTACCAGACACCAGTCAGTGCATACACTTCAGTAATACAGGAGTTTTACCAGTGAAATGCCCATTCTGATTGTTCGGTTCTTCCAGCCATTGACATGTTTCGCAGATTCCATAGCATTGTATGTTGAGTCTGGTTTCAAGTTACAATGGTCCAGAAAAGACCATTGTATGTTGAAACTATTGTATGTTGAGGCCATTGTGAGTTGAGGGATCACTGTATATAAAATGATAATAATTTTTTATCGACCATGCTGCTGGTTTCCGGTATAATGGTGTAGAGATATTATCAGAGGCTCTGAATGATCTGTTCTGTGTCTGTCAGGTTCCACGTCTCTGCCCTGCGGCTCCTACACCACCAGTCCCGTCCCGCTGATGCTGAAGCTGCAGATGGAGGAGAACAGCAATGGCTCCTGGGTGGTGGTGGGGATGACCCCTATCATCCTGAAGTTAGATACCAATAACCCGTCTCTTCTGCTCACATCCAGCGGGTACAAGGACACTTCCTGCTCTGTGGACAACATGACCAGCCACGTATCTCTAATAGGACGCACAGGTAGGACCACAGGTAGGACCATTCCTGCACCAACTATAACCTCTTATATTATCATAATGTGATGGCTCCTAATCCAGAGGGGATACTGTTACCTATATACTGTATATAGGAGGTGCCGGGGTGTAAAAAATGGGTATATAGCAGTGCTTCCCAACCGGAGTGCCTCCAGCTGTTGCAAAACTACAACTCCCAGCAAGCCCGGATAGTGTAAAAAATTGGTATATAGCAGTGCTTCCCAACTAGAGTGCTTCCAGCTGTTGCAAAACTACAACTCCCAGCATGCCCGGACAGTGTAAAAAATTGGTATATAGCAGTGCTTCCCAACTGGAGTGCCTCCAGCTGTTTCAAAACTACAACTCCCAGAATGCCCGGACAGTATAAAAAATGGGTATATAGCAGTGCTTCCCAACTAGAGTGCCTCCAGCTGTTGCAAAACTACAACTCCCAGCATGCCCGGACAGTGTAAAAAATGGGTATATAGCAGTGCTTCCCAACTAGAGTGCCTCCAGCTGTTGCAAAACTACAACTCCCAGAATGCCCGGACAGTGTAAAAAATTGGTATATAGCAGTGCTTCCCAACTGGAGTGCCTCCAGCTGTTTCAAAACTACAACTCCCAGAATGCCCGGATAGTATAAAAAATGGGTATATAGCAGTGCTTCCCAACTAGAGTGCCTCCAGCTGTTGCAAAACTACAACTCCCAGAATGCCCGGACAGTGTAAAAAATGGGTATATAGCAGTGCTTCCCAACTAGAGTGCCCCCAGCTGTTGCAAAACTACAACTCGCAGCATGCCCGGACAGCCTTTGGCATGCTGGGAGTTGTAGTTTTTCAACAGCTGGAGGCACCCTTGTTGGGAAACACTGGCATGGGTATAAGGAACCTCACATGGTATAAATGGATCAGATGCCCTATTAAAGGGGTATTCCAGGAAAAAACTTTTATTTTTATTTTTTATATCAACTGGCTCCAGAAAGTTAAACAGATCTGTGAATTACTTCTATTAAAAAAAAAAATCTTAATCCTTCCAATAATTATCAGCTGCTGAAGTTGAGTTGTTCTTTTCTGTTTGGCAATAGTGCTCTCTGCTGACATCTCTGGTTGTCTCGGGAACTGCACAGAGTAGAAGAGGTTTGCTATGGGGATTTGCTTCTACTCTGGACAGTTCCCGAGACAGGTGTCATCAGAGAGCACTTAGACAGAAAAGAGCACTCAACTTCAGCAGCTCATAAGTACTGAAAGGATTAAGACTTTTTTAATAGAAGTAATTTACAAATCTGTTTAACTTTCTGGAGCCAGTTGATATGTAAAAAAAGTTTTTTCCTGGACAACCCCTTTAACCCTTTACACCTGTCCCTTGTATACAGCTGGCCACCGCCACCCTGTACTACACATATTCTGCGCTGGAGAAAGAGCGTGACCAGAACAAGGAGAACCCCGCCATCACTCCCCTGTACTTCCCAACTAGGGTGTCTCCAGCTGTTGCAAAACTACAACTCCCAGCATGTCCGGACAGCCGATGTTCTGTCTAAGGCTATGTTTACACGGGAGAATGTCCGTAGGGATACATGGATACTCCAGCAATGTAACACCAGCAGAACATGCCGGCAACAGGACCGCTCGGAAATGCGCTGTCTCATAGACGGCAATGCATTTCCGTGCGGACTCTGTGGAAAGAATAGACATGTCTATTCTTTGTACGGACACCGGAATTGTGTGCTGCGGAAATTACACCGCGTGCACAGCACAGAAGAATCCCATTGATATCCCCCTCCCATAGGCTTGCATTGAGGGGCGGAGCGTGACGTCACACGGGGGCGGAGGCGTCACGTTACACGCTGCCAGCCCTGTGGTCGTCGGTAATCAGACCCGGACTCCCGCGATCAGGCATCTTATCCCCAATCCTTTGGATAGGGGATAAGATGTCTAAGCACCGGAGTACCCCTTTAAAGAGTACCTGTCACGATCTTGTTAAATTGTATAATCCTCCCAGGTCCCTGCCCCCATCATGATAATCCACCCCCGGCCTTTATTTGTATTATTTGTTAGTTTTCTACCTTTATATTGCTCTGTATTTTCTGCTCTGTCTCAGGCTGGGTTCACATCACGTTTTTTCCATACTGTTTTTAATCAGTTTTTCTAAAGAAAACCATATGGCAAAAAAAACGGATGGAACCGTATGGGAAAAAGTAAGCCGTATGCGTTTTTTAAACCATATGCTGGTTTTAAAAGTGCCTACGGTTCCGTCCGTTTTTATAAAACAAAAAAAAAAGCATACGCTTTTGAAAATGTTATTTAAAATAATTTTTTTTTTAACATTTTAACTTTAGGATGCAAATGCGCATGTGCAAAGTAAAAAACGTACACGGATTGACGTCCATGTTAAAAAAATGTATGCGGTTGCAATACGGATTTTAACCCGGAGACAAAACCGTGGGAAAAAAACATATTGCAAGCAAACCGGATGCATACAGTTTTTAATCGTTTGTCTATGTATACGGTTTTCAATACGGTTACATACGTTTTCTATAATGAAAACGTATACGGGAACCGTACTCGAAAAATGTGGTGTGAACCCACCCTCAGTCAGATTCACAGACTGGGGAGGGGCGTTCCCCAGCAGGCGTGACATCATCTGAAGCCATACAGGGGAGAACTTCCTCCCTCACTCTGCTCCACACAGCCCAGAGCAGTTCATTGTGAGATGAGCTATGATTGGATAAGGCTGTACCCCCCCCCCCTCAGGACTCCAGACTGCATTTCCTGATTTTGGACTTCTGCCAGGCCAGCAAGAGTCCAAAGTCTGTGCAAAAGATAGGGGGAAAATGTGCTCTGGACAAGTAGGGAGACACCTAGTGGCAGCTTTTTTAAACACAAATAAAACACAAAAAATTTTTTTTATTTACCATAAGGATTGCAATAGCAAAAATTAGTTTTAATGAGAGTGCCCATTTAAAGAAAATGGCCAGTGTAATAAATGTGATCACGGGGGGTCCGATTGCTGTACGGGTCCCTGACTCGGCCCCGGCTGAGCTGCTGTAATCCTAGTCTTGGTGTTTTGCATGTGGGGTCTCACAGCTCACACACCTCAGTACGGTAATTATTAGCACAGGATGTTGCGGGTTTATAACACACGATTCTCACATCCCGAAATGTGACTGTAATTTCACTATGATGCAGCAAAACCTGAACTGTGTTCTGCAGCTTCATTTCTACAAGAATCTGATTAATAAGGCAGAAGGATCTGGGAACGACAAGAAGTGGGGTCCTTCGATCTACATGTGATGGATCCGCTGCCCTGTAATGGTATATATGAGGTTATCAGGCAACAGGTCCATAGTGACAAGGACTGAGGACAGTGAGGGGGCAGGGAGGCTCGGCCCTTGTCATCCCAGGCTTACCTCTCTTTCTTACTGAAGTATTAAAGGGGTACTCCGGCCCTAAGACATCTTATCTCCTATCCAAAGGACAGGGGATAAGATGTCTGACCGCGGGGGTGACGTCACGACTCCGCCCCCGTGTGACGTCATGCCCCGCCCCCGCTATGCAAGTCTTTGGGAGGGGGCGTGACGGCTGTCACGCCCCCCTCCCAATGACTTGCATAGCGGGGGCGGGGCATGACGTCACACGGGGGAGGAGTTGTGACGTCACCCCTGCGGTCAGACATCTTATCCCCTATACTTTGGGGATGTCTTAGAGCCGTGGCCGGCACCCGGCAGTTTGTGAGCTGGCAGCGCAGCATGCCGAATGCAAGATTGTGGGGGTCCCCAGCGGCGGGACCCCCGCGGTCAGACATCTTATCCCCTATCCTTTGGATAGGGGATAAGATGTCTTAGGGCCGGAGTACCCCTTAAAGATTACAAAAGTACAGAACTTGGGTTAACTTGTCCAATGAAGTTGGAAAAAATGTACAGCACATGAATGACTGTAAATAATGATGAAAGAACCATAAAATCATGTGTTACTGGTTCTCAGCATGGTTCATCCTCTCATTCCTGTCCCCAGCATAGTCCCCAGCAAGGCTACTGATCTCATTCCTGGCTCTCAGGATGACCTCTCATCTTATTAATATCCCCAGAATGGTTCCTCATACTATTCCTAGCCCAAAGCATGGCTTCCCTTTAGTTTCTAGTCCCTAGCATGGCCCCCTCTTATTCCGGTCCCCAGCATCGCTCCTCATACTATTCCTTGTCCACAGCATCTAAACTCATAGCAACTCATTCCTTATCCACAGTATGACTCTCCATCTCATTCCTAGACAAAGCAGGACTCACCTCTAATTTCTAGTCCCTAGCATGACCCTCAACTCATTCCTGGCCCCTAAATTATTCCTTGTCCCCACGATGGCTCCCCATATCATTCCCGGGCCACAGCATGGCTCTATATCTTATTCCTTGTCCCCAGCATGGCTCCCCCATCTTATTCCTAGTCCCCAGCATGGCTCCCATCTCATTCCTAGTTCACAGCATGGCTCCCCATCTTATTCCTAGTCCCCAGCATGGCTCCCCCATCTTATTCCTAGTCCCCAGCATGGCTCCCATCTCATTCCTAGTTCACAGCATGGCTCCCCATCTTATTCCTAGTCCCCAGCATGGCTCCCCATCTTATTCCTAGTCCCCAGCATGGCTCCCCATCTCATTCCTAGTCCCCAGCATGACTCCCCATCTCATTCCTAGTCCCCAGCATGGCTCCCTATCTCATTCCTAGTTCACAGCACGGCTCCCCATCTCATTCCAAGTCCACAGCATGGCTCCCCATCTCATTCCTAGTCCCCAGCATGGCTCCCCATCTCATTCCTAGTCCCCAGCATGGCTCCCCATCTCATTCCTAGTCCCCAGCATGGCTCCCCATCTCATTCCTAGTCCCCAGCATGGCTCCCCATCTCACTCCTAGTCCCCAGCATGGCTCCCCATCTCATTCCTAGTCCCCAGCATGGCTCCCCATCTCATTCCTAGTCCCCAGCATGGCTCCCCATCTCATTCCTAGTCCCCAGCATGGCTCCCCATCTCATTCCTAGTCCCCAGCATGGCTCCCCATCTCATTCCTAGTCCCCAGCATGGCTCCCCATCTCATTCCTAGTCCCCAGCATGGCTCCCCATCTCATTCCTAGTCCCCAGCATGGCTCCCCATCTCATTCCTAGTCCCCAGCATGGCTCCCCATCTCATTCCTAGCCCCCAGCATGGCTCCCCATCTCATTCCTAGCCCCCAGCATGGCTTCCCATCTCATTCCTAGTCCCCAGCATGGCTCTCCATCTCATTCCTGGTCCCCAGCATGGCTCCCCATCTCATTCCTAGTCCCCAGCATGGCTCCCCATCTCATTCCTGGTCCCCAGCATGGCTCTCCATCTCATTCCTGGTCCCCAGCATGGCTCCCCATCTCAGTCCTGGTCCTCAGCTTGGCTTCCCATCTCAGTCTTTTCCCCAGTTGACCTCTATATTATTCTTAGTCTACAGCTTGGCTTCTAATCTCATGTAAATTCTAAATTTAGCACTCCAACTCATTTCTGTTGCTCATCATGGCCCTTATCATTTTATTTGAGCCTCCAGCTTTGCTCCCTATTTGAGTTTATGGTTCCCAAATGGTGCTCCTTTCTTATTCCTAGTAAACAGCATGACTCCCCATCTCACCCCTAGCCCAAAGCATGATTCTCCTCTAATTCCTTGTTCCCAACATGGCTCTTATCTCACTTCTAACCCCATGCATGGTTCCCATCTTAATCCTGGTCCCCAGTATGGCTCCCCATCTTATTCCTATTCCCCAGTATGGCTCCCCATCTTATTCCTATTCCCCAGTATGGCTCCCCATCTTATTCCTGGTCCCCAGCATGGCTCCCCATCTTATTCCTGGTCCCCAGCATCGCTCCCCATCTCATTCCTGGTCCCCAGCATGGCTCCGCATTTCATTCCTAGTGCCCAGCATGGCTCCCCATCTTATTCCTGGTCCCCAGCATGGCTCCCCATCTCATTCCTGGTCCCCAGCATGGCTCCGCATTTCATTCCTAGTGCCCAGCATGGCTCCTCATCTTATCCCTGGCCCCCAGCTTGGCTCCTCATCTTATTCCTGGTCCCCAGCATGGCTCCCCATCTTATTCCTGGTCCCCAGTATGGCTCTCCATCTTATTCCTGGTCCCCAGCATGGCTCCCCATCTTATTCCTGGTCCCCAGCATGGCTCCCCATCTTATTCCTGGTCCCCAGCATGGCTCCTCATCTTATTCCTGGTCCCCAGCATGGCTCCCCACCTTATTCCTGGTCCCCAGCTTGGCTCCTCATCTTATTCCTGGTCCCAAGCATGGCTCCCCATCTTATCCCTGGTCCCCAGCATGGCTTCCTTTCTCATCCCTGGCCCCCCACATGGCTCCTCATCTTATTCCTGTTCCCCCACATGGCTCCCTATCATATTCCTAGTCTACAGCATGGGTCCCCCTGTCATTCCTGATTCCGGCATGGCTCCCCATCTTATTCCAGGCCCCAGCATGGCTCCCCATCTTATTCCTGGTCCCCAGCATGGCTCCTCATCTTATTCCTGGTCCCCAGCACGGCTCCCCATCTTATTTCTGGTCCCCAGCATGGCTCCCCATCTTGTTTCTGGTCCCCAGCATGGCTCCCCATCTTATTCCTGGTCCCCAGCATGGCTCCCCATCTTATTCCTGATTCCATGCATGGCTTCCTTTCTCATCCCTGGCCCCCCACATGGCTCCTCATCTTATTCCTGTTCCCCCACATGGCTCCCTATCATATTCCTAGTCTACAGCATGGGTCCCCCTGTCATTCCTGATTCCGGCATGGCTCCCCCTCATATTCCAGGCCCCTGATATGATTCCTCCTTTCATTTCTGGCCTCTTTTTCCTACTCATACGATTCATACAATGATAGAGATGACAACCTGTGATGGTTATTTACAAGCTGATGTACTATCGGATGTGGTGGTGAACAAGAAACCAGGTGACCCATGGATATTAACCCCTCTTTTCCACAGATAATGGGTTACGCAATATGATGACTTCTGTGCCTGACCAAATGGAATGGATTACCTGCCATGCCCCCCAAAACTGGACCCTTCTGCAGTGGTCTAGAGGTGGAGAAATCATTGCGATGGTGCAAAGAGCGGAGATTGTGCTAAATGTCCTTGTGGAGAGAAACGCGTCATCCTTCCTCATCACCTCCACCATTAGAAATTATACTGGGAATTATTGCTGCCTGGAAGAACCAACGATAAAAAAGTTAAATGTGACTTGTCGATGGTGGACACACAAGAGTGCCATAGGTAAGGTGGGAAAGGTGGGGCCTGTGGTATGAAATGTGGGGGCAATAGGGTCCTAAATGAGTCTCGAACATTCTCTGAAATAGGGGCTCAGGGAGGGGGGTTTGATGATTCTGAGGGTGCGGTGACTTGAACCTCACTTTTTCGTGGCAGGCTGGCAGCGGTTCATAGATGCGAGATACTGGATAATCGTGGTGGTGGCCTTGTCCTCTTCGCTGATGTCCTTGATGCTCCTGGGCTGCTTCGTAAGCATGAAACGCAGTGCGTGTTACTCCACTAGGGAATCAGTGTTTTATCTTCATCCAGAACCAGGCAGAACACGTGCGCTCCGATACCCTGAAAAGTTCGGCAACTTTCTATAAAAAAAATGTTTTTGTAACTTTAGGACAGAATTATTAGGACTGTTGTTTCATATGTTAAAACGCGTGGGAGTAAAAATCACCAAATATATTAAAAAGCATAAGCCCTTTAAATAAATTTGGTGCATCTTGGATTGTCCTAGAGACAAAAAAATGAAATCTCTGATGTAGATTTGCAAAAAAAATTGCACAATTTTCTGCTTTTTGTTGCAATAAATCTGTTGAAAAGTTGTTGACCCCGCCCCTACCAGTTAACCACGCCCAATTTTCTTGCCACAAAATTTTTGCGCACATACGCATTATCTAGAGGGCATCTGCATATTTGCATATACTGCATAATACCTTAATAAATTGTGCGCAGCAACTGGGAAAATACACTTGCTTAGCAGGTTTCGCACTGCGCAATTCCCCTCTGATTGGTAACACTTAGGCTAGGTTCACACTGCGGAATCTCTGGGCAGAATTTCTTCCGGAGATGGAGCCGGCGGCACTAGGACCGCACGGACTGCACTGCTGTCCCCATAGACGGCAATACATTTCTGGGTGGATCTTTTGGGAGATCTGCTCAGAAATGCATGAACATCTATGGGGACGGCAATGCAGTCCGCGCGGTCCTAGTGCCGCCGGACAGAAATTCTGCCCAGAGATTCCGCAGTGTGAACCCAGCCTTAGGGTCTATTCACACGGCAGAATTTCCGCTTGCGGAATTATGCCTCAAATTAAAGCCCATAGACTTCTATGGAATTCCGCAAGTGGAATTTCAGAAGTGTGAATGGGAGTGCGGAATCCCATAGAAGTCTATGGGCTTTAATTTAAATTTAATTTGGTTTAGCCCCATTCAATCGGTATCTTTCCTTCCTAATATGTTTATGTTTACTGTGTATCCATGCTGGGTCACTTTGTGTATTCGGCGGTGTGTATTCCCATTGAAAACAATAATACAGTGTATCAGAGATCTCTCTAGTAACAAGCACCAATGTGAACTGATCACGATCAGGAGGAGTGTCAGTCTTTGGGTTTAAAGAATTACCTGTCATGATCTTGTTAAATGTTATAATCCTCCCAGGTCACTGCCCCCATCATGATAAACCACCCCGGCCTTTATTTTTATTATTTTTTAGTTTTCTACCTTGATATTGCTCTGTATTTTCTGCTCAGTCAGATTCACAGACTGGGAAGGGGCGTTCCCCAGCAGGCGTGACATCATCTGAAGCCATACAGGGGAGAACTTCCTCCCTCACTCTGCTACACACAACTGAGAGCAGTTCAGTGTGAGATGAGCTATGATTGGATAAGGCTCCACACACACCCCTCAGCACTCCAGACTGCATTTCCTGATTTTGGACTTCTGCCAGGCCAGCAGGAGTCCAACGTCTGGGCAAGAGATGGGGAGAAAATGTGCTCTGGACAAGTAGGGAGACACCTAGTGGTAGCTTTTTTAAACACAAATAAAACATAGAAAACTTTATTTTTTTAAACAAAGTACATTAGAAAGATTTTTTTATATACCATAAGGAGTGCAAAAACAAGAATTTGTTTTAATGAGAGTGCCCATTTAAAGACTAAAACAATTCTGCTTGGAAAACCCTTGCCCTAAAGCTTCCCCTCACGTACAAGTGCTGTAGCACAGTCACAATATAATACTACAGTGACCCCTCAACCTACGATGGCCCCAAGATACGATAATTTCAACATGCGATGGCCTCTCAGAGGCCATCGCATGTTGCAGGCAGCATCAACATACGATGCTTTTGTATGTCGGGGCCATCGCATAAACAGCTATCCGGCAGCGCAGACTGCTTCAGCTGCCACAGGATAGCCGTTTACGGTGCCCCATGAGCTCCGCTGACGATCACTTACCTGTCCTCGGGGCTCTGGCGCATCCTCTTCGGGATCCCCTGCATCGTCGGCGCTCTCCATCGTCGTCATCACGTCGCTGCGCACGCCGTCCCGTCATCCAATAGGAGCAGCATGCGTAGCGACGTGATGACGGAGAGCGAGGATGCCGGGGAAGCAGAGGCCTTGCCGGAGCGTCGGGGATGCGGCGACAGTGATGGACGGCGACATCCCGGGCAGCGGTGACGAGCGGTGACGGTCTGGAGCGGCGGGGACAGGTGAGTACAACTTCCTATACCAGTGGTCTTCAACCTGTGGACCTCCAGATGTTGCAAAAATACAACACCCAGCATGCCCGGACAGCCAACGGCTGTCCGGGCATGCTGGGTGTTGTAGTTTTGCAACATCTGGAGGTCCGCAGGTTGTAGACCACTGTCCTATATTTTACATTGCACGGATCCCTCAACATGCGATGGTTTCAACAAATGATGGTCCATTTGGAACAGATTACCATCGTATGTTGAGGGATCACTGTACATTGTGATAGAATCAATTGTTAGAAATTCTATTTATCCATAATCCTGTTTATATCTGTTTCTAGAAAAGCTGGGTGACAACCAAAACTGCAGCCTTAAAAAATCCTTAGATCCTTAAAAATCTGTTGCTTAGTGATGCTGGTGATTTGTTGGGTTCATAACTAGACAGATTTGTCATTCAGAATCCACAGAAAGCTGAGTGCTGATTATATGTGATGTTTTCTTACAGGGAGGAGAGCGAGGAGACAGGCCAGGAGCCGGTGAGTGCCCGCTGCAGTATACGAGTGTTCTGCCATCCTGTGCCACAACCTTTTATATCCTTTCTCTTATTGGACGTGGATATGTGGGGGAGGGAATCTTCCGGAGCATTTCATATATACTATGGGACACGTCCTCTGTGATATCAGCAGATGGTATATATCATCCAGAGACTGACTCTGTCCTCATCCCCTAGGTTCTTCAAGGTGAGCACCGCTGCCAGAAACCTCTACAAAGACTCCATCCCCCAGGACACAGGTAACGTCTCAGGTCTCTTCTTCTCCCAGGTCATTTTTCTTCACTCTTCTTTTCCTTCCTGTCTTTTTCCATTATGTGTTTCTTCTCCCCTTTTTCTTCCCAATTTTTTTATTCCTCTATTTAATTTGTTTCCTCGTTTATCTTTTCTTCTCTTCCTTCATCTCTTTTACCTTCTTAACAATATTCTTCTCTTCCTCGATTCCTTTCTCTTACTCCTCCTTTTCTTCTCTCCCTTTGTTCTTCCCCTCTCCTTTCTTTCTTTCGTCTTCTACCATTTGACTCCATGTCCGTCCCTTTTGTTTCCCTTCTTGTCTCTTATTTTTCTTCATATCCTTGTCATCCTTTTCTTTCTCTTACTTGTCCTTCTTCCTTCCCTTCTTCTTTTCTTCCTTCTCGTTTTTATTCTAATCCCTTTTCCATCTTCTTCTTTTGTCCTTTAAAGGGGTACTCCGGTGAAAACCTTTTTTCTTTTAAATCAACTGGTGGCAGAAAGTTAAACATATTTGTAAATTACTTCTATTAAAAAATCTTAATCCTTCCTGTACTTATTAGCTGCTGAATACTTCAGAGGAAATTCTTTTCGTTTTGGAATGGTCTCTGATGACATCACGACCACAGTTCTCTCTGCTGATGTTATTATAATAATAGTAACTCTTTATTTATTGTTGTCCTTAGTGGGATTTGAACCCAAGTCCCCAGCACAGCAAGGCAGCAGTGCTAACCACTGAGCCACCATGCTGCCCTTAGCATACATCTGCTATGCACGGTTGCTAAAATGGACAGAGATGTCAGCAGAGAGCACTGTGGTCGTGATGTCATCAGTGTTCCAAAAAGAAAGGAATTTCCTCTGTAGCATTCAGCAACTAATAAGTACTGGAAGGATTAAGATTTTTTAATAGAAGTAATTTACAAATATGTTTAACTTTCTGCCACCAGTTGATTTAAAAGAAAAAAGGTTTTCACCGGAGTACCCCTTTAATCCTCATTTCCACTTTCTTTTCCTTCTTCTTCTTTACCTGTGCCTCCATTTTGTTCCGTTTCTTTTTCTTTCCTCCTGTTTGTTTCTCCTCATTTCTTTACTTCCTCTTTTTATTTGGTCTTCCTCTCCTTTCCATCGTATTCATTTTCTTCTCTTCCTTTGCCTCCATTTCCTCTCTTTCTTCTTTCTTCTTCTTTCCTTCTTCCCCTTGTCATTCTTCTTCTTTTCTTCCATGTTCTTTTACTTTCCTCTATTTCCTTCTCTTTCATTTCCTTCTTTCTCCTTATTCTTATTTCCCCTCCATTTTATTTTCCAGTCTTCCACTCTCAGGGTCTATTCACACAGGCTGAATTTCCGCTTGCAGAATTCCGCCTCAAAATGGGAGCCCAATAGACTTCTATGGGATTCCACACCTCTGAATTTCCGCACAAATTCTGCACCAATTCCACACAAAACCCGCACAAGCCAGAAACCACCCATGAAGCAGAAGCGGAATTGGAGCGGAAATTCTGCCCGTGTGAATAGACCCTAAGACTGGGTTCACACTGCAGAATTTCTGGGTAGAATTTCTGCCGGAAATCAAGCTGGTGGCGCTAGGACCGAGCAGACTGCATTGCTGCCCCCCATAGACTGCAATGCATTTCTGGGTGGATCTTTTGGGAGATCTGCTCAGAAATGCATTGCCATCTACGGGGACGGTAATGCAGTCCACGCGGTCCTAGTGCCGCCGGCTCAATCTCCGGCAGAAATTCTGCTCAGAGATTCCGCAGTGTGAACCCAGCCTAAGGGTTTGTGTACACGACAGAATTTCCATTTGCGGAATTCCGCCTCAAATTAAAGCCCATAGACTTCTATGGGATTCCGCAGTCCCGTTCACACTTCTGAATTTCTGCTTGCGGAATTCCGCTAGCGGAATTCCGCAAGCAGAAATTCAGAAGTGTGAACGGGACTGCGGAATCCCATAGAAGTCTATGAGCTTTAATTTGAGGTGGAATTCCGCAAATGGAAATTCAGAAGTGTGAACGGGACTGCGGAATCCCATAGAAGTCTATGAGCTTTAATTTGAGGTGGAATTCCGCAAATGGAAATTCAGAAATGTGAACGGGACTGCGGAATCCCATAGACGTGATGATGATGATGATGAATATAATATAAGACATCTTCATAATCTTTTTCTGCTTCAGGCTCTGTTCACACACGTCATTTTTTCACTATTTTTAGCCAAAACCAGGACTGAAACTGAGAGAGAAAAACTATAATGGAAAGATTTGTACCAGTTTTGTGTTTTAGTTCCATTCCTGGTTTTGGTTAAAGGGGTACTCCGGTGAAAACCTTTTTTCTTTTAAATCACCTGGTGGCAGAAAGTTAAACATATTTGTAAATTACTTCTATTAAAAAAATCTTAATCCTTTCAGTACTTATTAGCTGCTGAATGCTACAGAGGAAATTCCTTTCTTTTTGGAACACTGATGACATCACGAGCACAGTGCTCTCTGCTGACATCTCTGTCCATTTTAGCAACCATGCCTAGCAGATGTATACTAAGGGCAGCATGGTGGCTCAGTGGTTAGCACTGCTGCCTTGCAGCGCTGGGGACTTGGGTTCAAATCCCACTAAGGACAACAATAAATAAAGAGTTATTATTATTATAATGACGTCAGCAGAGAGAACTGTGGTCGTGATGTCATCAGAGAGCATTCCAAAAAGAAAATGATTTCCTCTGTAGTATTCAGCAGCTAATAAGTACAGGAAGGATTAAGATTTTTTAATAGGAGTAATTTACAAATATGTTTAACTTTCTGCCACCAGTTGAGTTAAAAGAAAAAAGGTTTTCACCGGAGTGCCCCTTTAAGAATACTGACCACATTACTGCGTGTGAACACAGCCTTACTTTGTGTCTCCAACAATCAGACATCGCTCACAAAGATCAGGACTTCACCTATCAGAATGTGTCCCTGTCACCGACCAAAGCCTTGACTGATGATCGTTTCTCCGACAAGAGCTCCTTCCTGTCTCTAGGTGAGTGATGTCCTTCTATACCAGAGATTTTGGGTGACAGAATGTCCTCCGAGAAGCTATAGAGAAGTTATAGTAAGATCTACAGAGCAGCGCTGCCTCCTCAGGCCATATCTGTGCGGTGCGGCCTGGTCCTTACTATATACCCTGTCAGCAGATCTCCAGCCCCACTAACGCTTTGTAAGACATTTACCCCCTGACATATCTGTGACCACTTGGTGGTTATATAGAAATTAGGGCCCTCTCGCTATTCAAGACAGTTTTTGAAAAATAAATTCTGTGATAAATAATACCGCCATACAATGCTTAAAGGGGTTAAAGGAGTACTCCGGTAGAAAACTTTTTTTTTTAATCAACTGGTGCCAGAAAGTTAAACAAATTTGTAAATGACTTCTATTTAAAAAATATTAATCCTTCCAGTACTTAATAGCTGCTGAATACTACAAGAAAAAGAAAATACTTTTTCTTTTCTTTTTGGAACACAGAGCTCTCTGCTGACATCACGAGCACAGTGCTCTCTGCTGACATCTCTGCCCATTTTAAGAACTGTCCAGAGTGGGAGAAAATACCCATAGCAAACATATGCTGCTCTGGACAGTTCCTAAAATGGACAGAGATGTAAGCAGAGAGCACTGTGCTCGTGATGTCAGCAGAGAGCTCTGTGTTCCAAAAAAAGAAAATAATTTTCTCTGTAGTATTCAGCAGCTAATAAGTACTGGAAGGATTAAGATTTTTTAATAGAAGTCATGTACAAATTTGTTTGGAGATGTCAGCAGAGAGCACTGTGCTCGTGATGTCAGCAGAGAGCTCTGTGTTCCAAAAAAAGAAAATCATTTTCTCTGTAGTATTCAGCAGCTAATAAGTACTGGAAGGATTAAGATTTTTTAATATAAGTCATTTACAAATTTGTTTGGAGATGTCAGCAGAGAGCACTGTGCTCGTGATGTCAGCAGAGAGCTCTGTGTTCCAAAAAAGAAAATAATTTTCTCTGTAGTATTCAGCAGCTAATAAGTACTGGAAGGATTAAGATTTTTTAATAGAAGTCATTTACAAATTTGTTTGGAGATGTCAGCAGAGAGCACTGTGCTCGTGTTGTCAGCAGAGAGCTCTGTGTTCCAAAAAAGAAAATAATTTTCTATGTAGTATTCAGCAGCTAATAAGTACTGGAAGGATTAAGATTTTTTAATAGAAGTAATTTACAAATCTGTTTAACTTTCTGGCACCAGTTGATTAAAAAAAATAAAATAAAAAATAAAAAGTTTTCCACCGGAGTACCCCTTTAAACAGTACTGTGGATTATGGTAAAGTCCCTTGTAGTGTAGGGCAGTAAGGGTTGAAGGGGTTTTCCCAGACTACAACATTTATAGTGTGTCCATAGGATAGGTCATTCATATCAGGATAGTGGGGGTCCAACTATTGGCACCCCTGTTGATCAGCTGTATGAAGGGGCTTGGCTCTTGAGGGAGCATTTTAGCATTTTCATGGTTTATTTTGGGCAGTGACTAGAGATGAGCGAACTTACAGTAAATTCGATTCGTCACGAACTTCTCGGCTCGGCAGTTGATGACTTTTCCTGCATAAATTAGTTCAGCTTTCCGGTGCTCCCGTGGGCTGGAAAAGGTGGATACAGTCCTAGGAGACTCTTTCCTAGGACTGTATCCACCTTTTCCAGCCCACCGGAGCACCTGAAAGCTGAACTAATTTATGCAGGAAAAGTTCTCAACTGCCGAGCCGAGAAGTTCATGACGAATCGAATTTACTGTAAGTTCGCTCATCTCTAGCAGTGACCCCTTAAAATAGCTATTTGTGCCCAATTCTTGAGAGTCAGACCCCATGGTCTCATCCTGATCCTAAGGACAAGCCAACAATGTTGTAACCCAAGGAACCCCTTCATTGTTAAAGTCCCTGGTGGTCTAGTGGTCCAGGACAAGGAAATGTTTTCATGCTTCACTTTTTAAGCTGTTATTCCCTGTGGTCCATTTCTTAAGTGTCTGATCCCAGGGGGGGTCCGAACACTGGGACCCCCCCGTGATCTCCTGTACGGGGACCAGCTCTGCCCATGCAGGAGGCGTGTAGGCCGCAGCATGACGCCACGGTCAGCACGCCCCTCCATGTATCTCTGTGGAAGAGACGGAGATGCAGCGTTTATGCATAACCGCATCTCCCATAGAGCTGAATGGAGGGGGGAGGGTCTGTCGGCATAGCCCCACAGAACTGCGGCAGTTCCGGGTCCCGTACGGGAGATTGCAAAGGGTCCCAGCGGTTGGGCCCTGCCACGATCAGACACTTGCAGATAGGGGATAAGTTGTCTAAGTCTAAGGGGTACTCCGCTGCTCAGCGTTTGGGACAAACTGTTCCGAACGCTGGAGCTTGTGACTACATAGCCCCTCCCCCTCAATGCAAGTCTATGGGAGGGGGCGTGACTGCCGTCACGCCCCCTCCCATAGACTTGCATTGAGGGGGAGGGGCGTGACATCATGCGGGGCGGGGCTATGGCATCACGAGCTCCCGACGCCGACTCCTGCGTTCGGAACAGTTTGTTCCAAACGCTGAGCAGTGGAGTACCCCTTTAAGGACACCCTAAGAAATGACCAGTTTGGCCCCATTCAAAACTGCCCCAGCGGGGCTAGTTGTGGGCATCAGACTGAATGGATGGCTGTTGAGGTGAATGGTCATCCAGCTGGAAAAAATGGTGTCCGGGGCCCTAGAGGGATGAAGGGGACCTGTCAGTCTCCTGCCCCAGTCACATGTCTTAATAGAAGTCCGCATGGCTCCTTCCTGCCCCTTACCCTTAGTCGCACAGGGCACAGGTCCGATTGACTAAATCAGGGATCCCTAGTTTGGACATTTGCACCGTACGTTTCGTATTCCCGACATATTGTCATCTTCATGTATGGGGGAGGGGACAGGCCATTTTTGAGACCTTTGTTCCCTTTCTCTCGTTCAGCACCATGAACCCCCCTCTTACTAGTTATATGAGAACCGTCACAGTCAGAACAGAAGAGGAAATGAGATTATTTTCTCCCATCGTGTTGTTTTTCGCTGTCGCGCTTCCCCAATCCTCCCCGACCGTTCAGCCTCAAAAACATCTCGGAATCCATTCTGGAAGAATTGTACCAGCGAGTCGCCATATGTCAATGAAGCTTATCTGTGCAGGCGTGAAACGTAATAAATTAGGTGCATCCATGATGTCGCGCCCCCTTCACGTGCCGTCAATAGGCTCACAAGGCGAGTGTCGAAAATTGGTGCACAAAAATGTTGTTCCTTTTTGACATTTAAAGGGGTACTCCGGTGGAAATTATAATTTTATTTTTTTTTTTTAATCAACCGATGCCAGAAAGTTAAACAGATTTGTAAATCACTTCTATTAAAAAATCTTAATCCTTCCGGTACTTATCAGCTGCTGTATTCTTTTCTTTTTGCATTTCCTTTCAGTCTGACCACAGTGCTCTTTGCTGACACCTCTGTCTATGTCAGGAACTGTTCAGAGAAGGATAGGTTTGCTATGGGGATTTGCTTCTATTCAGTTCCTGACAGTTCCTGACATGGACAGAGGTGTCAGCAGAGAGCACCGTGGTCAGACAGAAAGGAAATTCAAAAAGTAAGAAAAGAACTTCCTCTGGAGCTTATAGCAGCTGATAAGTACTGGAAGGATTAAGATTTTTAAATAGAAGTCATTTACAAATTTGTTTAACTTTCTGGCACCAGTTGATAAAAAAAAATAATAATAATAATAATGTTTTCCACCAAAGTACCCCTTTAAGCCAGGCAAATGCATGTCAAACCCCCTTCCCTTTTGTGTTTCCATTTATGACCAATGTCAAGACCTCTGCTTGCTGTCAGTGAATATATAATGGGGTTTATTTACTAACGTGATCCTGACAATCTTTTGTCGTGTTTTGCGCCCAAATTGTGTCGCACGTCCCTTGCAACACAATTTGCGACCCCCCCCCCCCAAAATAAAAAACCCAGGAAAAGGGTGTGGTCACGTGGTAAAGTGGGTGTGGCCCCGACAAAAGGGGCGTCACCCTGGCAGTTTGGAAAAATGTAGGAAAAAGTGCAAAATGTAGGGAAACCTTAGTAAATACCTTAGGAAAATACCAGTCGGAAATTAAAACCCACAAAGAAACCTACACAACACTCTACGTAAATAAACCCCAATGTATTGATTATAATCAGAGGCTGAGATCCCAGACCTTGTCCTGCTGAGGGTTTGTAATAATGTATCGGTAAAGTTCCCCCCCCCCCCCCCCCGTCTAGGACCTCAGACATCCCCTCTTAACATTGACATCCAATCCGTGTCTGTTTTTGCTGGGAGTTGTAGTCTTGCCATAGCTGGCGTACCATGGGGTTAGAGATGACTATTTCACCGTGACGTTTCTATATAATCTGCAGGTGGTGATTCCTACCTGGAGCCGATAGCTGACGGGGTGGATCAGGTGTCCGATGGTGAGTGAAGAAGACCATTCCCACCCCCCCCCCTTGCATTTCCCTACCTTACAGCTCTTTGCCCATCTATCTCTATCGCTGAATGCTGGAGTGTAATACCCCCTTTTGACCAGCAGGTGGCTGCTATGAGAACGCCACCCAGGATCGAGACGATCGTGAAGGATCTCTAGGTAAAATGACCTCACCGAGGATGAAGACGTCTGGTCATGTGATGCCCACATGTCTGACGCTCCCCCGTTTTCTCCTTTCTAGATGGCGGCTGCTATGAAAATGCCAATGAAGAAATTAAAGAGGGATCCATAGGTGCGGCCTCCGAAACATGTAAAACATATGACATCTTATATGACAGCCGCGTCAGTTCATGTATGTTCTTCCCATGTCTTAGGATCCCAGTCCTACGAAGACATGAAAGGATCCATCTGTATACGGACGAAAACCGAGGCTCCTCCCACTGAGGGGATCACGCAAGATGAAGGTCAGGACGTTCTTCTACGAGACCCTTATATACTGTAGTCATGCCTAGAGCTGTGTCCCAATTTTCCAAGGTTTTTGTAAGTATAGAGCAGTCATCTCCAACCTGTGGAAGTCCAGCTGTTGTGAAACTACAACTCCCAGCATGCCTGGGCAGCCGTTGGCTGCCCAGGCATGCTGTGAGTTGTAGTTTCGCAACAGCTGGAGGACCACAAATTAGAGATCGCTGGTAAACAGTAAGGATTTTACTCTATACATGGTCGGAATCAGAGCTAACTCTTATACCGGCCTTTCGACCTCCTAGATGCCATGGTTAACAGAGACCACGGCATCTAAGCGGTTAGACAGGGAGACCATTTTTTTTTCCGTCACCCTATCAGCCCCTAAACGGGATCACAGGGTGCTATTAGGGGGCCTAGTGAAGACCTTCAGGCCTGCCATAATTGTACTCCATGCAAGAATTGTATCGGCCGCAGCATGATGCTGCGGCCGACACGCCCCCTATGTATCTCTATGGGAGAGGCGGAGATGCAGCGTTCGTGCATCCCTGCCTCTCCCATAGAGTTATATGGAGGGGGCGTGTCGTCACGCGGATGAGTCAAGCAGAGCCGCAGTAATGCCGGGTCCCTGTACAGGAGATCGCGGGGGGTCCCAGCAGTCGGACCCCCGCGATCAAACACTTCTCCTGCGGATAGGGGATAAGTGTCTAACACTGCAGTACTCCTTTAAAGGGGTTATCCGGCCAAAGACCTCTTATCCCCTTTCCAAAGGATGGGGGATGAGATGTCTGATCGCGGGTTGCCCGCCGCGGGGCTGCGTCTCCGGTCTCTAAAAGCTCTTTGTTTCCGGGACTGGGGATGTGACCTAGCTCCTAGGGGGCGTGGCGTGACGTCACGAGGGGGGTGTATCGTGATGTCACGAGGTGCTTGGCGTTACGTCATGTCCCTAGTCCTGGAATCGGAGCTTTCCGAGACTGGAGACGCAGCCGCGCATAGAATGCGGGTGCTGCTCTTTGGCCGGATAACCCCTTTAAGTATTGCAGTAAACTGTAGATGCGATCAAATAATAATATGTTCTAAACATGTTAATCAAGTAAAAGTTAAAATAATAATAAAAAATAATAATAATAAATAATAATAAAATTATAGAAAGATAAAAATTACATTTAAAAAAAAAACAACAAAACTAATTAAAATCTTGTGAATGTTTTAAAACTCCGAACCTCCCTTTTCCCAGTTTTTACATTTAAAAAAAAATGTAAATTAAAAGTACAAAAACATTAAACTTTACTAGTATTTGCCAGGCACCAGTGTTGGAAGTGCTATTTTTAGGTGTCCTCTTTGATTAAAGGGGTGCCCCACTGCCCCAGTGTCCAAAACATTTAGTTTGGAACGCAGGGTGCAGGCTACTGGGGTCGTGAAGTCATGCACACGCCCCCAAGTGACGTCACGCCACGCCCCCTCAATGCAAGTCTATGGGAGGGGGCGTGGCGTCTGCCACGCCCCCTCCCATAGACTTGCATTGAGGGGGCGTGGCGTGACATCACTAGGGGGCGTGTGCATGATGTCACGACCCTCGCTGACCGCACCCTGTGTTCGGAACAAAAGGTTTCGGACACTGGGGCAGTGGAGTACCCCTTTAAAAAGCAACTGAAAAGTCCCATTTCAAAAATATTAAAAACAATACAGATCACCATGCAAAAAACTTTGTGGTAGGAAAATAAAGTTATAGGGGGGCAATATAGGGCGAAAGTGATTTTTCTAAATTTTTTAAATGTTTAAAAAAAAAAATCTAATAATAATAACAAACTATATAATAAAGGTAAGGTGTAATTTTTATTGCATGGTGAAAAAAAATGGAAACTCAAAAATACAAAAAAAATATTTTTTTTTTTTGGTTTTTTTCCATTTTACCCCGCAAATAACATATTTTGGTCTCCTAATATATTGTATGGTAAGGTATAGAGGATGCCATTAAAAAGTACAACCTGTCCTGCAAAAAACGAGCTCTCTAGATGGAAAAATAAAAAAAGTTATAGGGGTCAGAATAGGCAACAATTAATTTTTTTTTTTCCTACTACAGAGCTCGTTTTTTGCTCGGTGATCTGTATTTTATTTTATTTTTTTATATTTTGGGGTAGATCAGACTTTTCAATTACTTTTTAATCAATGTTTGTTTGAGAATCTGTTTAAATGCTTTTATTGCATGGTAAAGTAAAAAAAAAAACCAAAGAAATACTAAAAACAAAAATTACGCAATTGAATATTTTTTTTTTGTTTGTTTTCCATTCCATTTTTTTTTGTTTGTTGCTCTCTCAAAATGCCAATAAAAATACCAACCTGTCCTGCAAATAACGAGCTCTGTACATGGAAAAATAAAAGTTAAAGGGGTCAGAATTAGGCAACAATAAGTATTAAAAATAGTAAAATATAACAAACTATATGATAAGGTACCATGTAATTTTTTTTGCATGGTAAAAAAGAAAGAAGGGAATTCTAAAAATTAAAATGCGCAATTGCTTTTTTTTTTTTTTCCATTTTACCCCACAAATACATTTTTTTGGGTCGCTCAATATATTATATGGTAAATTAGAGGATGCCTTTGAAAATTACAACCCGCCCCACAAAAAACAAGCTCCAAACACGGATTTTGAAAAATATTAAAGATAAAAATAACATTCTGGGGGAGATTTATCAAAAGCTGTTGAGAGCAAAATGTACTGAGTTGCCCATAGCAACCAATCAGATCGCTTCTTTCATTTTTTAAAAGGCCTCTGAAAACTGAAAGGAGCGATCTGATTGGTTGCTATGGGCAACTCAGCAGCTTTTCCTCTCGACAGGTCTTGATAAATCTCCCCCAAATTGCCTACGTCATTTAGGGATTTAAAGGGGTATTCCAGGAAAAAACTTTTTTTTTTTTTACATATCAACTGGCTTCAGAAAGTTAAACAGATTTGTAAATGACTTCTATTAAAAAATCTTAATCCTTTCAGTACTTATGAGCTTCTGAAGTTAAAGGGGTATTCCAGGCCAAAACTTTTTTTAAAATATCAACTGGCTCCGGAAAGTTAAACAGATTTGTAAATTACTTCTATTAAAAAATCTTAATCCTTCCAATAGTTATTGGCTTCTGAAGTTGAGTTGCTGTTTTCTGTCTAACTGCTCTCTGATGACTCACGTCCCGGGAGCTGTCCAGCTCCTATGGGGATATTTTCCTATCATGCACAGCTCCCGGGACGTGACATCATCATTGAGCAGTTAACTTCAGAAGTTAATAACTATTGGAAGGATTAAGATTTTTTAATAGAAGTAATTTACAAATCTGTTTAACTTTCCGGAGCCAGTTGAGATATATATATATATATATATATATATATATATATATATAAAAAAAGTTTTGCCTGGAATACCCCTTTAAGGTTGTTCTTTTCTGTCTAAGTGCTCTCTGATGACACGTGTCTCGGGAACTGTCCCGTTTAGAAGCAAATCCCCATAGCAAACCTCTTCTAAACTGGGCGGTTCTCGAGACACGTGTCATCAGAGAGCACTTAGACAGAAAAGAACAACCTTAAAGGGGTATTCCAGGCAAAAACTTTTTTTTTATATATCAACTGGCTCCGGAAAGTTAAACAGATTTGTAAATTACTTCTATTAAAAAATCTTAATCCTTCCAATAGTTATTAGCTTCTGAAGTTTTCTGTCTAACTGCTCAATGATGATGTCACGTCCCGGGAGCTGTGCATGATGGGAGAATATCCCCATAGGAACTGTACAGCTCCCGGGACATGAGTCATCAGAGAGCAGTTAGACAGAAAACAGCAACTCAACTTCAGAAGCTAATAACTATTGGAAGGATTAAGATTTTTTTAATAGAAGTAATTTACAAATCTGTTTAACTATCCGGAGCCAGTTGATATATAAAAAAAAGTTTTGGCCTGGAATACCCCTTTAACTTCAGAAGCGCAAAAGAAAAGAATTTCCTCTGTAGTATTCAGCAGCTAATAAGTACTGAAAGGATTAAGATTTTTTAATAGAAGTAATTTACAAATCTGTTTAACTTTCTGGAGCCAGTTGATAGATATATATATAAAAGTTTGTTCTCCATTTGTTCCTTATTTTTATGATGGTTTTGCAGCATTTCACTTGGAGGCTGTCATAGCCAGTGGGTGGAGTCAGAAAAAAAGGGGGGGGGGGGGGCATGACTGGCTGACATAGGAAGAAAGTAGCTCCCCCCGACCACTAGAGCGGCTATGACCACAGATTGAATTTAGAGAAATCTCATTTTTTACTGATTCTTATATATATATATTTATTTATTTATTTTTTCAAATTGAGACGTTTTATTAAAGTTTACAATACTGATTCTTATATTTTTTACTTGCAGACGCAGATTCTTACGAGAACATGCAGGCGCCTCTATACTCCCAACTGGATCGCTCATGTAACCGATCCACCGAGGACCAGACCGAACCCCCCGCCCATCAGACCCCTTGGAAAGTGCCCATAGAACTTCAGAAACAAAGTATGTTACATCCTCTACAACAGTGGTCTCCAAACTGCGGACCTCTAGATGGTGCAAAACTACAACTCCCAGCATGCCCGGACAGCC
This sequence comes from Hyla sarda, assembly GCF_029499605.1. Lineage (NCBI taxonomy): Eukaryota > Metazoa > Chordata > Amphibia > Anura > Hylidae > Hyla > Hyla sarda. The sequence continues at coordinate 222,783,137 of NC_079196.1, read as the reverse complement.
GTTGGCTGTCCGGGCATGCTGGGAGTTGTAGTTTTGCACCATCTAGAGGTCCGCAGTTTGGAGACCACTGCTCTAGAATAAGAAAGTCTAACACTGAGCAAATTCTGGCACTATTAAAGGGGTATTCCAGGAAAAAACTTTTATATATATATATATATATATATATATATATATATCAACTGGCTCCAGAAAGTTAAACAGATTTGTAAATTACTTCTATTAAAAAATCTTAATCCTTTTAGTACTTATGAGCTTCTGAAGTTAAGGTTGTTCTTTTCTGTCTAAGTGCTGTCTGATGACACGTGTCTCGGGAACTGTCCAGTTTAGAAGCAAATCCCCATAGCAAACCTCTTCTAAACTGGGCGTTTCCCGAGACAGGTGTCATCAGAGAGCACTTAGACAGAAAAGAACAACCTTAACTTCAGAAGCTCATAAGTACTGAAAGGATTAAGATTTTTTAATAGAAGTAATTTACAAATCTGTTTAACTTTCTGGAGCCACTTGATATATAAAAATATATAAAAAAGTTTTTTCCTTGATAACCCCTTTAAATGGGTTGCTATATTATAGTATTATGTGCACGGTAGGGCTCTTATTTTGCCCCGTATGACTGCATTACATGGGAAAGATAGGACACTATTACATTGGTAGTGACACAGTACTTTGAGCAACGTATGGCGGCATTATTTAAAGGGGTACTCCGGTGAAAAACTTTTTTTTTTTTTTTTGTTAAATCAACTGGTGCCAGAAAGTTAAACAGATTTCTAAATGACTTCTATTAAAAAATCGTATTCCTTCCAGTACTTATCAGCTGCTGAATACTACAGAGGAAATTCTTTTCTTTTTGGAACACAGAGCTCTCTGCTGACATCACGAGCACAGTGCTCTCTGCTGACATCTCTGTCCATTTTAGGAACTGTCCGGAGCAGCATATGTTTTCTATGGGGATTTTCTCCTACTCTGGACAGTTCTTAAAATGGACAGAGGTGTCAGCAGAGAGCACTGTGTTCCAAGAAGAAAAGAATTTCCTCTGTAGTATTTAGCAGCTAATAAGTACTGGAAGGATTTAAGATTTTTTTTATAGAAGTCATTTACAAATCTGTTTAACTTTCTGGCACCAGTTGATTTAAAAAAAATAAAATAAAAAAAAGTTTTCCACCGGAGTACCCCTTTAAGGCCTGTATGGTGGTTATAGATGTGCATTGGTTTAATTGTTTTTGTCTTAGTCTTGATTTTCTATAGAACGTCTCAGTGTAAAAATAAATAAATATTGAAACATACACGAAATATGGAATGTTATATGAGCCCTGTGTGACGGTATTTTATGGAGACTTTATTGCAGCGTTAGGTATACGCCGATACTGTATGGTTACTTAAAGGGGAACTCTGTTGGAAACGAGTGGAAAACTAAAGTTTTCAAATTAACTGGTGCCAGAAAGTTATACAGATTTGTAAATGACTCCTATTAAAAAATCTTAACCCTTCCAGTACTTATCAGCTGCTGTATGCTCCACAGGAAGTTGTGTAGTTCTTTCCAGTCTGACCACAGTGCTCTCTGCTGACACCTCTGTCCTTGTCAGGAACTGTACAGATTAGAAGCAAATCCCCATAGCAAACCTCTCCTGCTCTGGACAGTTCCTGACACGGACAGAGGTGTCAGCAGAGAGCACTGTGGTCAGACAGAAAATAACAACTCTGGAGCATACAGCAGCTGATAAGTACTGGAAGGATTAAGATTTTTAAATAGAAGTAATTTACAAATCTGTTTAACTTTCTGGAGTACCCCTTTAATTGTGGCATTACATGGACAGTGCATACTAGTATTACATTACGCTTGTTTTATTTGAGAATCGCACGGTTGTGCTGTTTTCGAGCACTTTATGGTGACATTATATTGGTCACTGTCTGCGCGTACTATATGGTGGTATTATCTGGAAATTGTACGGTTGTATTGGACCCTGATGGCATCACACGGTGAACATATGTCAACATTATTTGGGTAGTGACATGGGGTATTTGAGCACTATTTGGCGCTAATATTTAGGCACAATATGGTTGTTATATGGGCAGTGTTTGTGATGTGAGTAGGGCACTGTATGGCTGTAATTTATAGCCGTAATATAGTCATATTATTTGGGCGGTAATTGGAAGTAATATTAAGGGTACGTTCACACACGCGGATTTTTTAGCGGGTTTTCTGCTGCGTATTTGAAAGGGGGTGGGCTCTTCTCGGCTTTCCGCCGCAGATTTTCCGCGGCGGAATTTACACTGCGGAAAATCCGCCTCAAGCCCCATTGAAGTCAGTAGGGACTGTGGCGGATTTTCCGTAGCGTAAATTCCGCCGCGGAAAATCTGCTGCGGAAAGCCGAGAAGAGCCCGCCCACTTTCAAATACGCAGCGGGAAACCCGCGAAAAAATCCACGCGTGTGAACGTACCCTAAAGGGGTATTCCAGGATTAAAACTGTTCTTTAATGTTGGTCTTCCTTATTGATAACCTGTTCAAAAGCAAAAGTTAAAGGGGTTATCCAGGAAAAAAAAAATTTTTATATGTATCAACTGGCTCCAGAAAGTTAAACAGATTTGTAAATTACTTCTATTAAAAAAAATCTTAATCCTTTCAGTACTTATGAGCTGCTGAAGTTGAGTTGTTCTTTTCTGTCTAAGTGCTGTCTGATGACACGTGTCTCGGGAAACGCCCAGTTTAGAAGCAAATCCCCATAGCAAACCTCTTCTACTCTGTGCAGTTCCCGAGACAAGCAGAGATGTCAGCAGAGAGCACTGTTGCCAGACAGAAAACAACAACTCAACTTCAGCAGCTGATAATTATTGGAAGGATTCAGATTTTTTAATAGAAGTAATTTACAAATCTGTTTAACTTTGTGGAGCCAGTTGATATATATATATATATATATATATATATATATATATATATATATAAAGTTTTTTCCTGGAATACCCCTTTAAGACACTATATGGTGGTAATATTATGTGAGAAGGATATGTAACATTAATTGGGCACTGAATGGCAGTAATATTTAGGCGCTATATAGTAGTCATTTTATATGAGAAGTATATGTAATATTGTTTGGGAAGTTGATGGCAGTAATATTTAGGTGCTATATAGTCGTCATTTTACATCAGTATATGTTATGTTTTTTGGGCAGTGGATGGCGGTAATATTTAGGTGCTATATAGTCGTCATTTTACATCAGTATATGTTATGTTTTTTGGGCAGTGGATGGCGGTAATATTTAGGTGCTATATAGTAGTCATTTTATATGAGAAGTATATGTAATATTGTTTGGGCAGTGGATGGCAATAATATTTAGGTGCTATATAGTAGTCATTTTACATCAGTATATGTTATGTTTTTGGGCACTGATTGGCAGTAATATTTAGACTCTATATACCAGTGGTCTCCAACCTGCGGACCTCCAGATGTTGCAAAACTACAACTCCCAGCATGCCCGGACAGCCAACGGCTGTCCGGTCATGCTGGGAGTTGTAGTTTTGCAACATCTGGAGGTCCTCAGGTTGGAGACCACTGTTATATACTAATAATATGATATATATATATATAGTTATGCACTATTTGATAGTAATGTTATTTGGGACCTGTATAATGATATTATATTTACACTTCCTTGTGTAGGTTCAGCCCTGTATAATGCTAATTGTATTGTTATTATGGACATTATATTGTTTTATTACTTGTGCACTATACACCAGTATTATCTGTTTTGCGCACTGTATGGTGTTAGTAGATGAGCACTACATGGTGACTTTATACTGTGAACAATGTGCAGGTATTTTTATGCATTGTATGGTGTACGGTATATGGTTTAGCGTGCATTGTTTTTGGGCATTGCATTGTATTGTTATTGGCGGTAGTTTTTTTTTTTTATGTTATTGTGTTGTTGTTTTTTTTGCCTGATCTTCTCCTTTTCTCTGCTTTGACAGACGGAGATTTTTACTTTTCCTATGAAAACAACAAACTGTGACAGCAGCTGAATACCGTAAAGGGATCCCCGCAGCAGCACAGCCCCGCAGCAGCACAGCCCCGCAGCAGCACAGCCCCGCAGCAGCACAGCCCAGCATTCTCCATCAGGGCCTACTATGACTATAGGGTGTCAGGACGCTGCGACGCACAATGGTCCGCACTCAGCTGAGCCCAGGCCACATAAAGCGTCTCTATGGAGATGGGGGAAGAGATCTACGAAATTTCAGTCCTGGGCTGCTGAGCTTGCAATTCACGACTTTACGATCCTGAACCTGCAATACATCTACGAAAGAATTTCCAGCACTGGCCAGGGTCAGGGATGTGAAAGAGACGCTATCAAAAAGTGGAGACTTTTTTTTTATTTTATTTTAATTAAAACTTTATATTTTTTATTATTTTTGATAATACATAAAAAAATTGGGAAAATTGCTGTTTTCACATTGGCCACTAGATGGCAACATAACACCCATAAAATCCAGAGTGGTAAACTGGGAGTCTTGCTTTATGACTGCTGTGAAAACTCAAATGAGATCAAAATAAGGCTGCTTATACCTAGGCTGTCCGGGCATGATAGGAGTTGTAGTTTTGCAACAGCTGGGGGCACCCTGATTGGGAAACACTATTTTCGACCTTGTAATGATTTTAACATGTTTTTCATATTGACAATGTTATTTAAAGAGTACCTGTCATCAAGTAAAACTTTTTATATAGTGTTCCTTATGTTAAAAGAAGCCTTATTGCAATAAATGTTCATAAAAAAAAAAAAAAAAAAAAATTATATATATATATATATATATATATATATATATATATATTTACAGTAGTTTTTACCTTTTTGAAAAGTGGCCACTAGGGGGCTCTCTTGTACTGTGTTCTGCAGGCGCTGCATAGCTTTCGGACCAGTGCCGGAAGGGCACTGGTCCTATTTTTCGGAAGTGCGAATCTGCTCATCTCTCGCTCCCTGCCTGTCAAAAATTATTTATTAATTCTTGAAATTTTAGTGAAAATTGTCTTTTTTTTTATTTTTTATTTTTTTTTTAACATTGTGTTTTTTTTTTTTTTTTTTTATAGATAAAAGTGATTTAGAAAAAAAAACAAAAAAACACACATTGCGTTATTCTTGCCATTTTTTCCCCCATAGAAAGTCACCAAAATTCACCGAAATATCTTGGCAAGGTGTTTTAAAATTCCCCAAAACAAAACGAAAAAACATAAAGCAAAATTAAAAAAATAAAAAATTTAAAGAAATTAAAAAAGAAAAAAAAACAACCACAAAATAAGAAAAAAAAAAGTGGTAATTTATACTGAATCAAATGGCTTAAAATTGTATGAAATCTTATGGTTGTACCTGTTTTTTTTTTTTTTTTTTTTTTTTTACAAAAGTTTTGGCCCATTTTATAAAAAAAATAAAAATAAAAAAAATTGTATCCGTTTTTATGTTTCTCGATCTCTCTAGACTATTCCTCAGCTACTGCGCAAGTGTACAAAAAAAAAATTGTGTACGATTTAATGGATTAAATGGAGTGAAATGTACGGTGGATACGGTTCTTTATGATTTACATAGACAGTAATGCTAAAAAATAAACAAAAAAAACATCAATTATGAAAAAAACGTAAACGGGCAAAAACGGGTGCATGCGTTGGATACGATTTGTCAATAAAAAATCTATGGATATGTCTGAATCAGTGTTTTCAGACCTCCAGGGCCTCCAGCTGTTGCAAAACTACATCTCCCAGCATGCCCGGACAGCCTTTGGCTGTCCGGGCATGCTGGGAGATGTAGTTTTGCAACAGTGTGGCTCCCTATACCACGTTATAAATCTTATCGTAGCTCCGCCGCCCTCTAGTGGTGGTTTAACATAGAGCAATGTGCAAACGAGTTGACAAATACTACAATACCCGGCATGCTTAGCGCGGAAGCGGTTTCCGGCGCGGGCCAGTGACGTCACGTGATGCGGTTTCTGTGGTAACCGGACGCTTCGGCCTGGTGATGGCGGGTCCGCGGGTTCTATTACTCGTTGTAGCCTTATATTGGGGGAGCCGGGCGGGGAGCGCAGCATCGAGCGGTGAGTGATGCATGACGTCATCTCTGTAGGCAAATGGCGTCGGCGTGACGTCACGTTTTAAAGGGATATTGTCTGCAGATCATCTCTTAAAGGGACAGTGTGACTAGGATGCCAGTACAGGAGGAATCTCCTCACATCACTGATCCTCGGGTATAGTGCGGATGCACAGACGTAATAATATCTATATATTTTATCATCAGGTGTGACAATCTGTGTGTGTGACCTTTCACCCGGAAGTTGTGACATTAACTGCTGCTGTGACCCCGACTGCTCGTCCAGTGACCCCACAAATGTCTTCTCCTTCTGTTTACCTGGAAGTACCAAGTAAGATGATACAAGTGTCAAATATACAGTGGGGATCAAAAGTTTGGGCCCCCCAGGTAAAAATGTGTATTATTGTGCATAAAGAAGCCAAGGAAAGATGGAAAAATCTCCAAAAGGCATCAAATTACAGATTAGACATTCTTATAATATGTCACCAAAAGTTACATTTTATTTCCATCATTTACACTTTCAAAATAACAGAAAACAAAAAAATGGCGTCTGCAAAAGTTTGGGCACCCTGCAGAATTTATATGCACTGCCCCCTTTGCAAAGCTGAGACCTGCCAGTGTCATGGATTGTTCTCAATCATCATCTGGGAAGACCACGTGATGTCAATCTCAAAGGTTTTAAATGCTCAGACTCATCTGACCTTGCCCCAACAATCAGCACCATGGGTTCTTCTAAGCAGTTGTCTAGAAATCTGAAACTGAAAATAGTTGACGCTCACAAAGCTGGAGAAGGCTATAAGAAGATAGCAAAACGTTTTCAGATGTCAATATCCTCTGTTTGGAATGTAATTAAGAAATTACAGTCATCAGGAACAGTGGACGTTAAAGCAAGATCTGGAAGACCAAGAAAAATATCAGACAGAACAGCTCTCAGGATTGTGAGAAAAACAATGCAAAACCCACGTTTGACTGCACAATCCCTCCAGAAAGATCTGGCAGACACTGGAGTTGTGGTACACTATTCCACTATAAAGAGATACTTGTACAAATATGGTCTTCATGGAAGAGTCATCAGAAGAAAACCTCTTCTACGACCTCACCACAAAAAATCAGCGTTTGAACTTTGCAAATGAACATATAGACAAGCCTGATGCATTTTGGAAACAAGTTCTGTGGACCGATGAGGTTAAAAATTTACTTTTTGGCCGGAATGAGCAAAGGTACGTTTGGAGAAGAAGGGGAACAGAATTTAATGAAAAGAACCTCTGTCCAACTGTTAAGCATGGGGGTGGATCAATCAAGCTTTGAGGTTGTATTGCAGCCAGTGGCACAGGGAACATCTCACGAGCAGAAGGAAAAATGGATTCAATAAAATGTCAGCAAATTTTGGATGCTAACTTGATGCCATCTGTGAAAAAGCTGAAGTTAAAGAGAGGATGACTTCTACAAATGGATAATGATCCTAAACACACCTCGAAATCCACGGGCGATTACATCAAGAGGCGTAAACTGAAGGTTTTGCCATGGCCTTCACAATCTCCTGACCTCAACATAATTGAAAATCTATGGATAGACCTTAAAAGAGCAGTGCGTGACAGACAGCCCAGAAATCTCAAAGAACTGGAAGACTTTTGTAAGGAAGAATGGGCAAAGATACCTCAAACAAGAATTGAAAGACTCTTGGCTGGCTACAAAAAGCGTTTACAAGCTGTGATACTTGCCAAAGGGTACAGTACAAGATATTAACTCTGCAGGGTGCCCAAACTTTTGCAGACGCCATTTTTTTTTTGTTTTCTGTTATTTTGAAAGTGTAAATGATGGAAATAAAATGTAACTTTTGGTGACATATTATAAGAATGTCTCATCTGTAATTTGATGCATTTTGGAGATTTTTCCATCTTTCCTTGGCTTCTTTATGCACATTAATACAAATTTTTGATCCCCACTGTATGTATATATATATATATATATATATATATATATATATATGTCTGTAGTCTGTATTATCATTTGTGTATATATATATATATGTCTGTGTGATTACGTGAGGGTTCAACAAATTTCAGGTGCCAGAATTTCGTCCTGGTTTGTAGGATTTGGTAGCCAGTGTATAGGGATTACGCACTCCTGCCTGTGCTAAGTGTGACGCTGCACCTCTTGTCACTGTTGTCACCCTCCCTCCTGCTACACCTCCTGTCACTGTTGTCACCCTCCCTCCTGATAAAACTCCTGGCACTGCTGTTACCATCCCATCTGCTACACCTCCTGTCACCCTCCCTCCTTCTGTACCTCCTGTCACTGCTGACACCCACTACTGTCACCCCCCCTCACCTAGACATGAATGGAGGGAGCATTGCGTGACCTCACTAGGGGCATAGCTGTCGCATTACGATCATGGCCTCTGGTTCCGAGTGTTCTGAACGCAATAGTGGAGTACGCCATGAACCCAGTGGCTGATAACAGGGAGCAGTAGATCAGGTTACTGTCCCTTTGTCTTTCCTGTGCAGGGCGCAGCGTTGGGCGTGTCTCTCCAGCTGGCTCATCTTCCGGAATAACACGCCGTACACCACCACCCTCCTGGGCACGGCCCCCGCAGAGCTCTTCTGTGTCTCCTCCGCTGATGGTACGAAGCTTCAGCTGTTGCAGGTCACTGTGCCGCCTCTCTGTGCTCCGCCATCTTCGCGCATCTCTCTGTGCTCCGCCATCTTCGCGCTTCTCTCTGTGCTCCGCCATCTTTACGCTTCTCTCTGTGCTCCGCCATCTTTACGCTTCTCTCTGTGCTCCGCCATCTTCACGCTTCTTTCTGTGCTCCGCCATCTTCACGCTTCTCTCTGTGCTCCGCCATCTTCGCGCTTCTCTCTGTGCTCCGCCATCTTTACGCTTCTCTCTGTGCTCCGCCATCTTCACGCTTCTCTCTGTGCTCCGCCATCTTTACGCTTCTCTCTGTGCTCCGCCATCTTCACGCTTCTTTCTGTGCTCCGCCATCTTCACGCTTCTCTCTGTGCTCCGCCATCTTCACGCTTCTCTCTGTGCTCCGCCATCTTCACGCTTCTCTCTGTGCTCCGCCATCTTCACTCTTCTCTCTGTGCTCCGCCATCTTCACGCTTCTCTCTGTGCTCCGCCATCTTCACGCTTCTTTCTGTGCTCCGCCATCTTCACTCTTCTCTCTGTGCTCCGCCATCTTCACGCTTCTCTCTGTGCTCCGCCATCTTCACACTTCTCTCTGTGCTCCGCCATCTTCACGCTTCTCTCTGTGCTCCGCCATCTTCACTCTTCTCTCTGTGCTCCGCCATCTTTACGCTTCTCTCTGTGCTCCGCCATCTTCACTCTTCTCTCTGTGCTCCGCCATCTTCGCGCTTCTCTCTGTGCTCCGCCATCTTCGCGCTTCTCTCTGTGCTCCGCCATCTTCGCGCTTCTCTCTGTGCTCCGCCATCTTCACGCTTCTTTCTGGGCTCCGCCATCTTCACGCTTCTTTCTGGGCTCCGCCATCTTCACGCTTCTCTCTGTGCTCCGCCATCTTCACGCTTCTTTCTGTGCTCCGCCATCTTCACGCTTCTCTCTGTGCTCCGCCATCTTCACGCTTCTTTCTGTGCTCCGCCATCTTCACGCTTCTTTCTGTGCTCCGCCATCTTCACTCTTCTCTCTGTGCTCCGCCATCTTCACGCTTCTTTCTGTGCTCCGCCATCTTCACGCTTCTCTCTGTGCTCCGCCATCTTCACGCTTCTTTCTGTGCTCCGCCATCTTCACGCTTCTCTCTGTGCTCCGCCATCTTCACGCTTCTTTCTGTGCTCCGCCATCTTCACGCTTCTCTCTGTGCTCCGCCATCTTCACGCTTCTTTCTGTGCTCCGCCATCTTCACGCTTCTTTCTGTGCTCCGCCATCTTCACGCTTCTCTCTGTGCTCCGCCATCTTCACGCTTCTTTCTGTGCTCCGCCATCTTCGCGCTTCTCTCTGTGCTCCGCCATCTTCACGCTTCTTTATTTTTGCAGCCTCCCTGAATTACTTTGTGACCCCTCGGACGGTGGATGCCAGTAACTTTGCCTCCATCAGTGGGCAGTACCAGGGGGCGTCCTTCATTCCGGCCTCTTCCACCACACCCGCCTTCTCCAGCTTCTACAAGGTAGGTGGTGAGTACAGGCTGCAGCCGCGGCACCACATTACAGGGGCTCCCAGCTGTTATGGTGTCTTCTCTCTTAGGCCGGTGATCTCGTCCTCACCATCTCCACCTCCGGTGCGTTGGGAGTGTTACGGCAGCCGGCACCCATAGGGGATCAGTCTCTGTGTTCAGACAACAACCCTGCAAGTAAGTGACTGGGCTCTAGGGCACTGGTTTTTAAAACTGTGGATCTCCAGATGTTGCATAACTACAACTTCCAGCATGTCCTGCTGTTGGGACATGATGGGAGTGGTAGTTTTGCACCATTAGCAAGACATAGATTGGGAAACAATGATTTAAGGATATAGGACACAGATCATTGGGGGGGGGGGGGTTACAGAACATTGATGGCACAGATCATTGGGAGCTCAGATCATTGGGGGCATAGATCATTTGGGGTACGGTGGCTCAGATCATTGGGGGTTACAGATCATTGGGGGCATGGGGCACAGATCAATGGTGACACAGATCATTGGGGCACAGATCAATGGAATCACAGATTATTGGGGGAACGCTTGGCTCAGGTGATTGGGTGCACATATCAGTGGTGGCACAGATCATTGGGGGCACTGATCAGTGGGTACAAGATGGCACAAATCAACGGTGGCACAGATCGGGGGGGGGGGGGGACACGGGGGACACACGCCCTCCTGATTCCCCCTAGACAGCAGAGTTTGGGGGAAGTGGAGAATCGGGCAGGTTGGATTTCAGCTGGATTTCCTGGTGCTGCTGAAACCTCCCCTCCCCCATGATCACATGATAACACGTCATTTTCTTCCCAGAATTCCTCTCTAATCCCTCCACATCCTGTGTGCGCCTGCTCAGCAATCTGACTGCCAGCTGCGTCACCGAGCGCTCCCTGTCACCGTCATTTTATTACCAGGACGTTGCAGTACTGAGGGTGAGAACCTCCCACTGCTATAAATTCAATATGGCCGACACAATTGCGCAAATGTCA